>NC_056737.1:72964786-73009786 GCF_019279795.1 Protopterus annectens | reverse complement strand
GAAACAGTTATACTAATACAGTAGTCTGGAAAGGTTTACAGATGTTGCTGTCCAGGCCAATCCCTTCAAATAGTACAATAGTAAAGATAGACTGGCCCACAGGATAGGTTCATAGGTTCATAGGTAGGTACTAGGCTATTGGCCCTAGGGCCTATATAAGCCTAGCCAAAAGGTACCCTGGCTTTCGCCGCCCAAGAAAATTATTTTCCTGTGCCACTGTTGAGCAGAGCCACAGAAGGGATCCCCGGGGTGAATTTCCTATCTCCCATCCAATCATCAAGATTTGTCTTGAAGAGTGCTAATGAGGAGCTTTGTTTGATATAGATAGGTAGTTTGTTCCAGAGTATGGGAAGTCTCTGGGACAGGAATCTATCCCTCCAGCATGTTCTGTTATAGGTTCATAATAGGATACCAAACAATCAACAGTAAGTAATGCATATGTATAGTTCAGCAGCCTCTATCTACACTCTGTACACAATCACTAGGTGGTAAAAACCTCAGTTGAAACAATGGGATGTAACTGTTACATGACAAGCCATAACTGACACCATCACAAGCACACTGACAAACAGAACAGTCTGTATGGCAGGAGGCAGTAGGCCTGCATTAATCCAATTTATAAAATTAATTTAAATATAGATGAATTGTATGGTAATGTACATCCAGATACCTTAAGGCAGCTCACCCCTGATACCCCCACATGTTGTAACAGCCTAGGGTAGTTATGGTGCATCTCCCCCAGACACAATAATACAGGGCCATATACCACTGTTACATACACTGGCCTCTGGAGTGCATAAGGGCACACATGTATTGTGTAGGTGAAGCCGACACATATATGGCCCCAGCCCCACAGTATGTGTGGAGGATACAACAGCAGTGGACTGATGACATGAATGGCAGCATGACATACTCACAGCCCAGTACAGAACAACCCCTGACAACATGTCATATGTGCAAAGCTCGGTATGTAGGTGGAGGACAGAGGCTGGAACACAGGCCCATATGTGGAAAACTGTTGTCATATACTAAGCAAGTCACTGATGTTACAGGATAGTCTGCAACATACCCTTAGTCAGGGATTTGAGGTTAGAAACATAAATGGATGTACTGATAGCACTCAACACACACACTGCCAGTGAAATATCTGACACAGGACCTGTGTGGTGGACAGACAAAACATAATAGGCACACCTCTGGACTTCAAGAGGATAGGCCCACGGCTGAGAGCTAAGCAGACAGACTGCATTCCAAGGTAAACTAGTATGTACACACAAACCCTGTAATACCAGTACTATACAAAGCATAACACAACTGTACTCACACTGTGTCTGTAGTTCTGGTACCTCCTACAAATATGTTGCTGGCATGAGTGTGCAGGTTCTCCTGTAAGATGTGTTGCTATCTGTTGTCTGTAATACTGATGCCCATACACAGGAAGGATGTCCATCACACAGGAAAGGTAAAGGTAACATGCCATTATGATGTAGGAATTCATAGTGAGAGAGAGAGAAGGAGACAGGGAGAGAGAGAAAAAAAAAGAAGTGGGCCATAGTCGTTAACTGTGCAGATCAGCAATCTGTAATGTAGCATGCAGGAATGCCATAAGTGTGCAATAGGGTTACCTGCAATTGGGTCCTACATTTACCCCCCTAATGTCAGGCCGTGTCCATATGTGGTACCTGTCTGTGTTGTAGCAAGGGAGAACAGTGCAGCTATGCAGGAAGGTGTTGTGAGATTGTGGACCTGATGTCTGAATGTACCCCACATATAGGTATGCATATGTGTACATATGTCACATATATAATATATAAAAAAAAAAAAAAAATATATATATATATATATATATATATATATATATATATATATATATATATCAGCATGTATGTCCACAAATATACAGATACCCATGTGTAGACATATATATGAGCACATATATACATCAAATATATCTACACATATATATAGATATACCTATATATATGTCTACATATATACAAACACAAACATATATGTATGTAAAGACATGTCCCCTATATTACTACCATAGTGATGCATGCTATGTGTGAGGCACCAGCACACATAGCAATACACACAGATATCTACAGCTGGCAGTGTGTGCAACATGGACGGGTATGTCACATGTTAGTCCCTTGTTTTGACCACATTACCCCCATTTGTGAAGTATGCAATGGAAATATGGGGAAGTATGGCAGGTATAGTAGTGGAGGTGGTTAGGGTTGGTAGACATAGAGGACAGTCTACATATGTGGTATGTGACAAGTGTTGGATAAACACCCTGGATGGTGTTTGTGGTCTGTGATGTGGATGCCCCATGAGCCCCAATGTGGGTACAATGGTAACAAGCCTCCCACTCACTGCTACTCACAACAGCCGTCCACGTTCTGAAGGTGTCTGGCCTGGAAACTGATCAGGAGGAACACGTCAGCCCTGTGAATGTGTACTAGGTGCCTCAGAGTGATGTAGCACATCCCACATGTGTCTGTGGAGCCCTGTTTAGAATAGACCCTAGATCTGACCTCAGGAGACAGGAACATGTTTTTGTGTGCCCCCAAGGGGGGGACAACATCCCTTGGGTTGGTTCCACCTGATAGTATTGCTGGACCAGTACATGAGGAGGCCCCAGATTGGGACACACATGTGATGTGGCCAGGTATCATGGGCAGATGGGTTTGGGGAGGTGGTTCTGCTGGCCAATAGTACATATACATGTTATTGTGTCACTGTTATAGAACATATGTTGGTAGTAATACTCTACACAATCCTGGAACATGTCCAACAGCATGCATAGATATCCCCAATAACACAGAATGTCAGATGTGCAGCAATCCCAAAACAGCCATACCACAGGCATATATGGAACCATAAGTGGCCCTGACAATGGCATGCAGGTGAATAGTCTGTATCAAGCCATCAATGATAGTGTCTATACCTGGAATATGGCTGCACTCACATAGCAGAAAGTGTGGTACGATACATTATCTGTCCCACTGGTAGGTAAGCTGTAGCCATACCTAATGATTTGTGTGTACAGTTTGTTGAAGCTGATATGGTGGGGGGGGGGGTGATAGAGATGTGTATTACGTAATGTGGTAACCTTGCTGTATGAGTTGGTCAGACCTGTTTCCATCTTTATGTCTTTCAGCCAAGATGTCACATGCACGCTTGCCTACCTATTCAACAGTCGAGAATGATCTACTTATATCACACCTGATCCAGCACTACCCAGTGCTGTTTGGCAGGGCTGCCCATGAACAGTAGGAGTCAGCGTGCTGCTGCAGTCCAGGGGGATCACCTCGCCACAGGGGGGGCCATGCCATCCATCCCCTCGACACGTGTGGAGGAACTCCTGGCCAGCCTCATGGCACCTGCCCGTCCGGCCAGACACCAACAACTGGACGCCTTTGTGGTGGTTGGTGGCACCCATACACCGGCCAGGGAGCATGCAGGTAAGGTCACAGGGCACATCAGTAGACCACTGTTGTGTATACATTTGCATCGGTACAGGTAGATCAAGCATATCTAACATGTCTTAGATACATTGTGTTGCTGCATTGTAGTGATAAACAGATGTCCAGATGTGGTAGTATTGTGGAAATGTACCATTAATGTATTGTAATACTGCACCCACCCTGTAGCACTGCCACAGTTGTGGCCACTGACATTGCATTTCTCACCCTCTTGTGTAGGTCCCTCTGGGATACCACCAAGACAGCAGCCTATAGCTGGTGAGTATGGTTTATGTAGATGCTTGCAAACACACAGGGCATGTAATGGCAATGGTATATTCCATGCACACATCTAACACCTACCCTGAATGCATGCTGTACATGTACACGTATTGTTGCTGTGAAATGCACGGCATCACAGGGGTGACCATGATGGGGTACTGGAAGGATATATCAGACACCTGCATGATAACTAACATCCTGTCATTGCAGAATGTGTCCACAGGGAGTAACATAATGGTGGGAAACATGGCCTACAGTAGGTACATGTTCGGACCAACACCCATATATAGTGCAACACCAGTGTATATACCTGTAGGACAATGGCAACTGCTCAGAGATACACTATGGCATTAGGCATTACAGTAGTCCACATTATCAGCTGGGTCTAGGCTGTAACATGTGGTGCTCAGTGTATGGGACACTGCAAAGTGACACACATGTGTAGGGCTTACTTGTCATGCATCTACATAAAGGCAGAAGGAGGGGGTGGTGTCATCATGACACACCAGTGCACTGCAGCAGGGATACTAAGGATGCTAGTAATGGCTCTATCTGCACATAGTCAGGTTCAGGACCTGTGGCAGCCGTAACCCTACCCCCACAGGAATAGTGATGGCAGTGTGTGACCACCATGGGATGTCCACATGAGTAAACCTTGCAGTCATGCAGAATAGGGGGACATGTGTAGGACAGACTGAACCTAAACTGGCAAATGCAGATGGCCCATGCTTGTATAACCCAGCCAGGAGTAGTGACTGCTGTAGTACACACAACAAGAGGTGTGATAAACAGTCATGGTAAGGGTGTGCACACATATGCCCACATGGTGTATATGCATCATGGTCAACAGCCGCACACCTAACACAATCTGTACACACTGCATGTGAAAGTACAGGACATATGTCATATATCCGGCTCATGTACTGCTAAGATATGCGGTGATGCTCCCATGACAGATGAAGGATGGGTGCATCAAATCAATAAAGGTGTGTACAAACTGCATAGCCATGATGTGCACTGATGGTTGTCAGTGTAAGAGTATTGAATTGGTCAGACATGGTCAGCTGATGTTGAGAGCTATAAATCAGGCATCAGGCATTCACCAATGACAACTGTCCACATATCATCCCAGGTATGTGTTGCTGAAAAGCATAGGGGCTGTGAGCATTAAAGCAGACATAACTGACACAGTACTACACATTCCACAATGGGTTGTACACCTGTGAGGTGTGGTGCACAGCACATGGCAGGGTGCAGAACAGGTGCACAGCAATACTGTGTTCATGGGTGCAGTGGTATCCAGTGGAAGGAGCATCACCTAGTGACACAGCACATGCATCACACACATGTATACTGTTGCTAGCATGGATTGAATATAGTTGAACTGCATGCTGTTCTGTACCATATGGTCTGCATGTTGACAGATGGGTAATAGGACCGTGTGTACTATCATTGTGCAACTTCATCTGTGTGTGTGTGTGTGTGTGTGTGTGTGTGTGTGTGTGTGTGTGTGTGTGTGTGCATCCTGGTGGTTAGTTAGTTTGTCTGCAGGGTCACTCTGGTGAAGTGGAGGGAGGTAGATGCATGAAGGATGCATGTATGCATGTGTGTGTTTGTGTGGGTGGCCATGTATGCACATGTGATATTGTGGGGTATTCATACAGCTGTACCTCCCTTTGGGACCGTGCAGTACATGGACATGGACTGCCACATTACATACCAGGAATACTTGTCATGTGTGTAATCACAGGACAGCTGATAGTATAATATGGTCTGTAGCATGGAACAGGCATTGAGAGGGAAGGTAGACACCAGATACATAGGGAGGTCACCTACAACCCACGTATGCAGCACTACAGATGCATTGGGGAAGTACTAGTCAACACCAGGGAGTGTCTCCATATATTACAGTTGTCACATGATGGGCTGCATGGGCAGCATATCTGGCATGTATTGAGCATTACATACACATGCCACACCAGTACATGATATTATGTATAGAACATAGTATCCCACACATATAGGGGCCATGCTCATGATGTATGAACATACAGAGGGTGCATACCAAATGACAGCAGTGAGGCCATGTAAAATCACTACACATAGGTCAGGCAGGTAATGTAGTAACAGGTCTTGTGGTGTGTCCACTTGTGTAGGCATTTAGAGGACTGATATGTTAAGGAGTGATATCAATGTGTGTATGTTAACAAGTGTGATGCAGGATGGGGTACCATATGGACATATATGTGGGACTGTCTGTTCAGCCATAGACAGGTAGGTATTGCGGATGTCTGTGTGTGTGTGTGTGTGTGTGTGTGTGTGTGTGTGTGTGTGTGTGTGTGTGTGTGTGTGTGTGTGTGTGTGTGTGTGTGTGTGTGTGTGTGTGTGTGTGTGTGTGTGTGTGTCTGTACCTTTAGGCAATGCTGTACAGGTTTTAAAGTGCATTTATTGTTTTCCTCCACAAGTGCCAAGGTGGGTCAGGGTCCCTCCTGCATGCAGTCTGATGTTGGTGTCCATACAGACACTGAAGATGATGATAATACTGTTGAGGCGCAGGTGAGGTTTTCATGGGTCGACACTACTACAACATTTGACATCCCACATTTTAAAGTGCATTTATTGTTTTTCTCCACAAGTGCCAAGGTGGGTCAGGGTCCCTCCTGCATGCAGTCTGATGTTGGTGTCCATACAGACACTGAAGATGATGATAATACTGTTGAGGCGAAGGTGAGGTTTTCATGGGCCGACACTGCTCCAACATTTGACATCCCTCTTTTAGCCACCCCAACCCCACACATAGTTTCAGTGCCTACACATACTCAATCACAGTGGCCATAGCGGAGGAAAAGCTGGCATTTGGTGGCAGTGCACAGGGAAGTGTGGTAACCATGCCTACTGTGTACAGTCACAGCAGGCATAGCCAGATGTCAGACAGGGCACCACATAGGCGGATGTCCCAGGGTGCTCATGGTAGGGCTGCTGGACATCATGTGCCTGACATAGGCAAACATAGCTGGTACCAGCAGGTGCATGTTTCAGGCTGCCATGGTGGCACAGGCATGTATGGAACATTACACCAGACAGGGCCTGAGGCTGCAGAGGGATGCTCTCGCATCTGTAAGCGACAACCTCTATGAACTGTCAGGTACCATCCGTGCTTACACCAAGCACATGGATAGGCAGCATGGTGAGATGATGGCCCTCATTGGCCGTGGTGTTTCCATGCTTCAACGTGTGGTGGGGATGTGGTGACACCCACATCGACATGGGCCAGCAACACCAACAGTTGGCAGTCAATGTGGACATGCTAGGACACCAAGGGGCTCCTGTAGTGGCAGTAGCAGCACCCAGCAGTGTGGTGGGTGGTCTGTCCACACCACACCACAGCAGGCCATGTGCTAAAGGTCCTGGCCAGTCCTAGGAGGGACCTGGTATCAGCAGACAATTGTCATCAGCAGGTGAAGATAGCACATTGAGGCCAGTACTTGGACGTGCCCATGGAACCCCTGGCAGGCACAATCCACATGTCTGTGGCCAGAGGCAGTGAACTGCACACCCTGCTAGGTATGGTCTGCAGCTGTCCATAAACACCTGTGTAGGGCAGCCACATGGCAGAACTGTGTGCATGCATACCCACACACTATGCAAACACACCTAGGGCAACCCCAAACCTACACACAGCACATCACCTCGCCCAGCTCACCATAGTACACCCCTCACCCACATACGAGTTGTCAAATGTATGACCCACCCTTGGCCTCTGTCAAACCAACATTACACCCTGTGCATATGATGATACCAGTGCCACATCCCTGTCATCCATACCATCAATGCAGGGACAGGCTGATATGGTTCTGATGTACACGGTGACTGTACTACAGTGTACCACAGTACTGCAGTGTAACATGTTGTAGGGAGTAAAGTGCAATGCATATATAGCAGGTAGTGTAGCTGTCCAGCAATGATGTGTTATAGCTGATAGTAAAACTGGTTGATTGCAGTCCCTATAATGTTATCCATTTGTGTTGTAGATGTACATGTGTCAGCATGAGGATGGTCTGCAGTCATATTCCACAACGGGGTATGTCACTGTGATGACACCATGGCTGTGACATATCTGGGGTACAGTTGAACACATGTCACAGGTTGCTAAACCAGTTATTGCCTATGCCACATGGACAGGTGGCCCACTGAGGCATGTATACCCTGCAACATGATGTAAACCCATCCACATACACGCACACTGTTACTTGGTAACACTGGGACTAGACCCCTACCTAGTTATGTAGTGATACTCCATTGTGTGGCTTACATTGCATGCGCCACACAGCGTTTAGGGTGAGGTGTGTCCCAGGTTACATGTTACATGCAGAACATCCCCAGACATGTACAGTATGCTAATAGGGGATGTAATGGGTGTATTTGGACAATACATAGTGTGACATACCATAATATACACATTTACAGACACATAACAGCCAGACACACATCCGAAATACCAGGGCCTATTGTTGCTAACTAACTTGACCGTGTGTCCAATGTGTTACAGGTAGGCTGCACACATCACATGCATAACTGGCTTGGATTGTGGTAACAGTTACCTGTATGGTTGATGGTGACAGTGGTAACCATAATGTGGTACATGGGACATATACTGGGTGTATCTTGGTGTAATGACAGTGTACACAGCACTCACATCCCCCACTGGATATTGTACTTCCTGAAACCCATGATAACACTCTGCCATACCCACCATCACAAATTGGCCATGACTGAGATGCAACCCATAGTATACCCCCAAAAGTGGTACTACAGGGATATGCATCTCATGCACATGCCACATGCATAGTAGGGTGTTGCATTGCCATGCCTCACCTATGGGCAGCAACAACACTATCTGTATTACTGTGTGGCAATGGGTATTGTAATTGGAGTATGTGGCCTTGGAATGCTGTACCCTACAGATATACCGACATGCACAACTACACACACATGCCAGAACACAATGGGTATCCCATGCCTATCAACCCATTTGTAAAACACTGTTGTGCTTGTACTGCAAAGCTCATGTAGCTGGTATGGGGGAGCTTAACAGGGTACATGTAATGTCCCATACAGCAGCAGCCACAACTAACTATGGCAATGGGTGTTGCATTGGTTGTGAAGGCCCTCATGGAATTCTCAAGTACAGGTGTGCTAACACACAGGCACTGCTATACTCAGTCATGCACATGTACACATGTGTCAGTACAGGGGTGCATCCCTGCAGGTGGTCATAGCTGTGTACCTAGCTATTGTCCAAGTGGAGATGGGTTGTGTAGGGGTTGTGTGTACAGTGTTATCCTGCCACCTGTCAGGTGGCAGCGGGCAATCTATCGACAGACACTGCTGTTGTGACCCTCAGGGTGATAATGACATGCATCAGCCAATCCCCCAGGTGCTTCCTGCACATGGCCACTGAGGTGATCAAGTTGACATGTATGCAACATGCATTACAACACATGGTTAGTGTCTGTGATGGAGACCTGTACCCAAGCATGTTCGGTTGACTGTGGTAGTGTAGTGGAGATACCTGTGGCATGTGGTGCATACAGGGTGACATCTCCTATATTTGCCACTTCTTACACAGCTGGGCAGACATGTCAGTGTCAATCAAGCTTAGGTTGCCTGTACATATCCAAGCTGGATACCTGCCATCTGCACATCTGTACAGGGACTGACAGCCATCAGCTTGGCAAGTAGCTATGCAGTAGCATGAGTGTGTTGACAGATAGACATCTGACAACAATATGTATGCCATAACTACATGTCGGATGCCCTCACTAACATGTGCTGTACATATGGTAGTCTTCAGTTACAGTCCACATGATGGATCATTACCCAGTAAGGGGTATATACACTGTGACACAGCTCACACACCAGGGATAAAACAGGGAGGCCTTGGTGGCCAGCCATGCCCGCAGGTGTGCCTATTGTCAGTACTACATTAAGCACTCTGCTCTTGCCTGGGTTAGCACTCTCAACAGTAGTACTGCCATGATACACTACATGCCAGTGTGACAGCACATACCCTGGGTTACTACGCCTGTATGTAACACATTGACATGGATAACAGTGCTGCACAGGCCTCATATATGTCTGTGTTCCACACATGACACTCATTCCCCTTGCTACTGTAATGACAGCACATAGGTGCATGTATTGTACATAGCATTACATGCACTTATTACAGGTTATCAGACTGGGTGGTGTGTCCTGGTTTCCAGGGCTAAGCTATGCTTAGCAGGTATCAACATTTTTCCAATATAACAGCTAAGCTGAATTGTTTACTGGGAAGTGAAGTCTACACTGTGTAAGTGCCCGCACATTTACCCATAGCTCAGTACTGGTTAGCTTTGCTCAAACCCACTTAATGCAGCACACACCTGCCTTAACCACTCTGTATTCAACAGCCCTTTTTCTGCCCAGCAAGAAAATGAACAGCCCTTGCGGGTCTTGAACCCAGGACCCTGTACACTGAAGTCACAACACTTAACCACTACGCCAGATGGATGGGTCACTGTGAAGACAGCTGTTGTTTTACCAATATAGTTGTCAATACACATATTGAGTAGTATTGAACAATTGCCTTTAGTTCCTAAATTGTGTAGTCTGTGTTATTAATATGACTGTTGCATCACATATGCAGTTTTATCATAATGTGCACATAGCAGATACATACGGTGAGATACATCTGGGAGGGTATACACAACCGTGAGGTTTACTCATGATGGGAATATGGTTGTATACATATAATAGGTCTATATACATCTACATGTACATACACATATGTATAGTGCTACATATATATGGTCATGTGTACATCTCTTCGTATATATATATATATATATATATATATATATATATATATATATATATATAGATATGTGTAAATATAGATATACTTATATGTCTATATAGCTATATATGTATGCACATCCTATGTGTACAGACAGGCCTAGTTATGTTGGTATATATGTAGATATCTGTAACTATATGTGCATACATATCTATTCTGATATACCTACTACTGTCAATATATATGTAGATATCCATACGTATATGTGCATATGTATCTCTGTCTGTGCATGTGTAGACATATATTGCTCTGTATATGTATATATCTGGGTGTTTATATATATATATATATATATATATATATATATATATATATATATATATATACATATCCATCTATATATGTCAATATGTATATGTGTATTTATCTATATAGATATCTGGATAATTATATATACATATATTTTCGCCATATGCCCTGAACATGGAGTGTTGCCATACCTCAACCCTATAGTCCCAACTCCATAGTGCTAGGGAATGTCAGGTGTGTATAGCAGGTTTATTTGTAGACTATTGCTACTGTAATAAGGATTGTCTTCACAGACATGGTGTGTGTAGGAGGTCACATCTGCTTTTAAAATGTGCGCCATTGGCTACTGACAGGCATCCTAAGGACATCATAGTACAGTACTGCTGCTAGCATGTAATGCTCCTGTGGACTACAGCAGAGATATTGGCTAATATATGTGGACATTCTGACACACTCTGGACAGTCCAGAGGTGTACACAGAACCCCTTAGTGCAAGACATGTGGACCAAGCCTGACAATGTGGATGTTAACAGCCATGTAGATGGATATAACACGTACTGACTGGTATACATTTGCCCCCATAGGTTATGCATTCACACACCCTGTCTGTCCTGACACATAATAACCACTGCTACAGAGGTACCATGACCACATACTACCCACTAGATATTGACATACATCTGTACAGCGTCCCACTGCTCTGTATGACATACATGACTGTTAAGGGAGGACCGGCAGTGCAGCAGTATATCTGGCAAGTATCTGGACATGACATGGCTGAATGCTGGCCTACATTTCCTATGGGGGAATGCACATGTACCTGCATACATAGCAGGCTCTATAGGCATGCTACAGTACAGATTATGATACATCAGTGTGAAAGTGCATAACCACAGCCAATGTGAACATAGTCACAGCCATGTATGGTAAGCTAGTGTTATATTACAGTATATGGACTATTTGTTCAACACTATCCTCATATGTGCCACTCACACACTAACCCTACATATACTGGGCCACTACACAGTGTGGTCCATTGCCTGTCTGTGGTATGGGACATGTGTGTTTATGGCCCTACAAACATGTAAGCCGATAGGGTAACATACAATGGAGCAGCATCTAACATCAGATAGAAGGGGACCAGGAACAATGACATCTACCACAGTCTGGACACAGGCCAAAGTACATATTATCAATACACACACTGTTGACATTCACCTTACGTACACAGACCTCAGTACTGTACACACAACCACAGAATGTCAAGGTGATGTCATCAAATATAACCCCTACTATACATAACATGTGTAGCAGTCTGATATCTCACTGGCTTGTTATCAGTTATGATGTTACTAATTATGGTGTACAGCACATATGCACCTCTTACTGCATGACATATGTACAAAGGTTGACAGAGTTGTGGCTGGAGGCACATACACAGGGCCAGTATTGACATGTTGCTGTGATAACCACATAAATTTACTGTTGTAACAGGGTTTGTTGCAACATATGTCCTATGAGGGATATAAAGTCAGTAACTGTCATGGCTGTCACCATCTACAGACTGCAATCCTCACACTACCTTCTGCAGTTCACAGATAGGTGCTCTGTGGGTGACACATGAAACAAAAGGCACTACGCACTACCCAGTCTGCAGATGACCCTACAGATGGGGTTCCCTCATAAACATAGCACTGACATGGCAGTTATTAAAACATGTAGGACACCCATATCCACACACACCCTGTTAAACCAACATTACTCCAAATGCAGTATAGCATACAGTCTGTAGTCAGGTCAGGCACACCCCCCTCCTGTGTGTTTCCCTGTTTCCACAGTGTATGTTGTTAGAGGTAAATCCCCAATCCATCTGAGATGCTGTTTGCCAAACAACAGAATGAGTTCCTGCTCACAGTGAGTGAAAAGGCCCAACACCAACATGATGTTCCTAGATATTGGAGTGTATTTCCATGCAATTGGCAATGGAAATTTTACCACAGCTGTTCCACATGCAATCAGCTAGAGGAGGGCTGAAATTCATGCAGAGGCCATCAGCTGATCATGAGCATCACCTAAAATACACATGCTGCTGCCTAAGCAAAGCAGGTGTAGGTCTCCACATCCACCAGAGAGGGAGTGAGAGAGGCAGACAGAGGCAAAGTAAAGTCAGGGAGGGGTGAGAGAGTAAAACTTAAGCATGTTTGTATCACACACCTACCAGCACAGGGTATCAAATCCCTGATGACTATGTAGTGCTATCACATTTCTATGCAGTTATCAAATGCATCACATAGGTAATATGTTGAAGAGCCCTCAAAATGTATATGTGATGGTGAGTGGCATCTGCAACAGGGCTATGGTAGCTATACAGTAGGTGTAGTACACGTGCCTGTCCGCATGAACAGGTGCCAGTATCAACACAGTCACACTCTCACAGGGACACACACATTGACACACTTGGCAGGGCCAGTAATACAACTCATCACTAGTAAGATTGCCACAACATATTACTGTGCAGGTATCACATGCACCACAGGGGTCATACAGAGGTTTTATGGGCAAAGGGTATGTGAAGGTGTTTGACATTGGACAGCATGCTTCAGTATGCCAATGGGGGTTATGGTGAGTGTGAATGTGATCATACGCCTCATACAACACACACACACACACACACACACACACACACACACACACACACACACACACACGCACACACACGCACACACGCACACACGCACACACACACACACACACACACACACACACACACACATACGCGAGTGCTTGCCATGTATGTGTTCCTTACTCCATGACATGGACGGTGTCTGGGATGTACACACATCCCACATGAATGTACAGTGACATGTAGAACTGTACCTGGGGTGTCTGGCCTATGTTATGTACACAGATTGTTATCATCAGATGTGCCAGTCCTGGCCTCATTTGGTGGGAACTGGTAATGGACAGCAGGTTTACCCTGCACCTACATTGATAGCATGATACTGGCATTCCCTGGTGTCAATGGCATCTGTAAATATAGGGCATGTTTTCAGGCATGGTATGTCCTTTGTGGGTCACATTTGATGCACCACAGGTGTTGCAGGTGTCCAGTGGGGAACATGGGGAAGGTGCACTGTCAGCATGTACATGCCTATTGGACAGATGGACAGGGTGTCATGCCCTCCGTAGCCCACTGCAGTCATACTATGGTTACTATCAGTGGGCAATATGCAGGGTACTACCAACAAAGTGCCTGTTGCCTAGGCAAGTGTGTGTGTGTGTGTGTGTGTGTGTGTGTGTGTATGAGACATGGGTTGAGAGTGTTATCTGGGTTGTACTAGGGTTGCTAAGTTTGTTTGCCTGACCTTGATGTCATATGTAGGGGTATGGATTTGCACCCCAGCCTCTCAGCTATTTCACATCTGTTATCACTGTACAGTGGACATTGTGATATATACTAGGGCCACCATATAAGAAATTTGCAAAACCTGCTCCACATTGAGTCCAGTTGTTACACACTCACAACCACCTCCACACAGGATATGAGTTACAAACACACACACACATACACACACACACACACACACACACACACACACACACACACACACACACACACACACACACACACACACACACACCTGTCATATCTGGGATTAGAACTTCTACCTAACTAGTTTATTACATCGCTACACAGTTATAGGATGCATCATGGAGATTACTGGAGTACCCCTTCCCCAAAGATGTATTTCACAATGAATGACATCAGCAGGATTGCCAAAGTAGGGCATTTGAATTGTAGTGAGTGTGGCTAGGCTAAAATGCATTGCTCCCCACACAGACATTGAAACACACACAAAACATCCACAACTGCCATGTGTGGAAATAAAATCCCTACCAGAGTTCTATATCACACTACAGCATGAAGTTATTATAGGATGCGCCACAGGGATTACTGGAGTACTCCTTCCACAAAGGTGTATTTCACAATGATTGACATCAGCAGGATTGCCAAAATAGGGCATTTGAATTGTAGTGAGTGTGGCTAGGCTAAAATGCATTGCTCCCTACATAGACATTGAAGCACACACAAAACATCCACAACTGCCATGTGTGGTAATAGAACCCCTACCAGAGTTTTGTATCACACTACAGCATGAAGCTGTTATATGACGCAGCATGGGGATTACTGGAGTACTCCTTCCCCAAAGGTGTATTTCACAATGAATGACATCAACAGGATTGCCAAAGTAGGGCATTTGAATTGTAGTGAGTGTGGTTAGGCTAAAATGCATTGCTCCCTACACAGACATTGAAACATACACAAAATATCCACAACTGCCATGTGTGGGATTAGAACCCCTACCAGGGTTCTATATCACACTACAGCATGAAGCTGTTACAGGACACACCACAGGGATTACTGGAGTACTCTTTCCCCAAAGGTGTATTTCACAATGAATGACATCAGCAGGATTGTCAAAATAGGGCATTTGAATTGTAGTGAGTGTAGCTAGCCTAAAATGCATTGCTCTCTACATAGACACACACACACAGACACACACACACACACACACACACACACACACACACACACACACACACACACACACACACACACACACACACACACTTGCCATGTCTGGCATTAGAACTCCTACCTAACTACTTTATCACACTACAGCAGTACGTAGTTATAGGAAGCGCCACAAAGATTACTGATTTACACCTTTCTGAAAGGTGTTTTTCACAGTGTATGACATCAGCAGCCTTGACAAAGTAGTGCATTTGAATTGTAGTGAGTGTGACTAGCCTAAAAAGGCATTGCTGTCTACACAGATGGTAATACAAACACACACACACACACACACACACACACACACACACACACACACACACACACACACACACACACACACACACACACACACACACACACACACACACACACACACACACACACACACACACACATGCTATGTCTGGGATTAGAACTCCTACCTAACTAGTTTATCACACTATAACAGTACGCAGTTATATGACGTGACATGGAGATTACTGGGCTACAGATTTTTGAAAGGTGTATTTCACAGTGTATGACTTCAGCAGCCTTGACTATGTAGGGTGTTTGAATTGTAGTGAGTGTGACTAGCCTAAAAAGCATTGCTCTCTACACAGCCAGTGACACACACACACAGTTGCCATGTCTGGGATTAGAACTCCTACCTAACTAGATTATCATACTACAGCACTACGCAGTTATAGGAAGAGCCATGGAGATTACCTGCCTACACCTTCCACAAGGGTGTATTTCAAAGTGGATGACCTCAGCAGGCTTGTCGTAGTAGGGCTATGGTAGGGCAGAGTGTGTGCATGGGCCATAACCCATTCATCTAGGGGTTGACACACCACATGCTGGCACACGCAGGGTTATATTCCACAGGTATGTATATACAGCTGCTAGATGACTATTTCCTTGTACAGTCATGTTGCACAGCTAGCACTTGCACCACATAGTCTGTAATGCTGACAGATACCAATGGCTAAGGTCTACAGTGAGTGACATCTGAAACCCATGTGTTTGTAGCCATTTGGCTGTGTGCTGGGTGGGACAGGCCTCATAATGGATGGCCCCTTGTGAAAGTCACTCTCTTCCACACATCTGTGTATGTCTACCTTTGGCTTATTATAGTGTGTTGTCCTTGGATATATGCCTGTATTCCTATCCACTGTGGGTGTGCAAAGCATGAGTGCTGCATACTGAGGAGTGTCTGCACTAACATCTGCAACTCCCAGATATATCTGGTCCATTGTTGTTTGCAGACATGGCCTTCATTTGTTTAAATATGTGAGCATGCCCAGTATGACCTTTCGGCATGTTGTTGACTGACATTACCTTCTTTTCTCTAAGTGTGTGAGCATGCCTAGTGTGAGTATGCCTTTCTGTATTGTGTGGATCGATTCCAGGTAGTGTGTACTGCAGTGCAGAGCTTTGTGTTGTACACCTACAGGTAGCATACTGTTTCTGCTGGGTATCCGTTGATCATTTGGCAATATGGGGACAAACTGTGCAGGGGATAGTGTGTACTGTAGGTGACTGTGTCTGTGCTGCTTCAGCTGCATGGCATTGCTGTTAGCAGAGATATTTAGACATGTGTACTGTTATACACAGTGATGTTTACTGTCCTCATGTACTGTCAGGTGGATATTCTTGCTCACAGTGATGACTTGAGGGACAAGGGTGACTGCAACTGTGTCCGGTATTGTGGGCAGACACCTACATATTCATTGTAAGTTATGCCATTCTGGAGTGGGAGCTGCAAACACTTGGTGCTGGGTTTGTGTATCCAGTTCAGCACCTTGGTATAGTGCTGGCAAAGGATCCCATACTTGTCCACCCATCAAAATGACAGTATGGCCTTATCTTGCTGTGGCAATGCCTCACAGCTGTACAGATTTGCACAGGTTAGCCAGAGGCAGGGGCCATGGGTCAGGACATTTACCCTATTGTGGTGTATGGGCAGGTGTATAGCCACCCATTTATGTGTTTGCAGCCAGGGATAGTGTGTGCACACAGCTTGGTGTCGGACCTTGCACATTCCATACTGCCCATGTTCCCACATCCCCCTTTGTTATTCTAACCTCTTCCATACATTATGCATACATTCTCTGATACTTTCCCTAAGAGTATCATCCCATCACAGGTGAGTGTGTTAGTGATGGTCCACAGTTCATGCAGTGGGACATGATGGATATGTTACTGTGATTTGTCCACATGGCCTTGAATATGGCTTATGTGGAGTGTGTTATGTTGTTATTTGGGTGTCCATGACATAACATGCATTGGCAGTACATGTGAGACACAGGCCTTTGGCAGACACCTGTGGGGCATTAGGTGTTGCTGCAGGCCAGATGTGGCAGACCGTTGCATTCTGTCAGTCCTACAGTCCCAGACTACCATACAGTATATTCCCCTGGGGTGACAGGGTAGGTGTGATAGGTGTTCATGACAATACCTTCTATCAGTCTTGATCAGGTGGTATGGATGCTGGCAGGGTGCTACCTACAGCTAGGGACAAACCTGCATGGGACACCTGAAGTGCATGCTGCAGTATTCCACTATTGCCATATACAGGTGGGGTCTTACTGTACCCATTCCTCACAGCAGGGATATTGCCAGAGAGGTGCCTGTGGGTGGTGTTTGCATGGCTGGGTGCATGTGTGCTATGGACACTACTTGCATCTGACACACAGATATGCATGTGGAATTACAGTTATGCTGGCATGTGCAGGTACATCAGCTGATTCCCAGTACATCAGTCCTACCTCCTTTGTGATCTGCAGGTGTTCAGGCAGACATCACTGGTATCCCCTACTACAGGTCCAGTTACTGTGATGCATACCTATATGTACACATCCAAGGGTGTCTTCATTTCACAGTGACACAATATATACTGTATGTTTGGGGTACTTTCCCCTGTGTACTGCTTGTATATCTAGCCCAACAGCCATGCCATGTCAGTCTTTCAGATGGTGAGACATATTACCACCATACATTTACAATGGGTTATTGCTAGCATATGTTATACTAGTGGGGATTGTCTTTGGCACTGCAGTCATGAAGGCTTGTCCCTGTTATCAGCAGTAGTGGGCAATGGCCACCAGGTCTTACCTCAACATGCATACATGCTGACCACTCTCACACATTATGAAACACACACAGACCTGCATATTGTGCAAATGCTACAACCTATCCTGCTACCTTGACCACCTCTTGGCATCTGTGTTCCACTCGTATTATACATACTCATACATGTTACTACATTTCTACACAGGATTGGGAGGGGGGCACACCTGAGTGTCACTACATTTCTACACTGGATTGGGGGAGGGCAGACCTGTCTGTTTCCACATGTCTACAGAGGCGTGGGGGGGGGGGCACACCTGACTGTTACTACATTTCTGGATAGGATTGTGGGGGGGGGGGCACCTGACTGTTTCTATATTTCTACACCGGATTGGCGGAGCACACCTGACTGTTACTACATTTCTATGCTGGATTGGGGGTAGGGGCACACCTGACTGTTTTTACATGTCTACATGGGAGTGTGTGGGGGACACCACATGACTGTTACTACATTTCTACATAGGATTGTGGGGGGCACACCTGACTGATTTTACAGTTCTACACAGGATTGGGGGGGCACACCTGACTGTTACTACATTTCTACACAGGATTGCAGGGGGGGGCACCTGACTGTTTCTACATTTCTACACATGATTGGGGGCACACCTTACTGTTTCTACATGTCTACATAGGATGGGGGGGCACACCTGGCACTTGCACACATTTGCTACAAATGTACTGGTATGTCAGATACTCCATTTCCTTCTGTATTCTATCGTATCATACTGACTAGAGGCATATCATTGCACTACAGGTCTTAGCTTTGGTTGCCCTACATATTAGTGTCTGACTTCCTACCTTTCAGAACTAACATCCCTACTGCCTGACCTGCTGTAGTCTGTCTGTGTAGGCCTGGGGGGGAGGTTACTCATAGGCATCATTCAGAGGCCATAGCACAGGCTATGTTTGGGTTTGTCTACTCCTGTCCTGCTGGCTGAGACTGTTGCTGGATATGTGAACCTCCCTGACTGGCATATATGAGTCATATGGACACACATGTCACCCAGCAAATTTCCTGCAGTGGGTGTTGTCACCCTGTATAGTACTGGCTACTATGGTGATTCCAATATGTGTTACAGATGTCATGATGCCACTATGGGTGTCTACTATCTGCTGCCATAACATTCAGCCATCCAATTCCCTTGCATGCTCACATCCATACCATAGATACAGGTAACAACACATTCTGCTCCATTTGGCAATTGTTAGGTTGATTGACTTACCGTGTGGGTGTGTCAGGATTGAGGATGGTGCTGGAGGGCTGCCTATGTTGGATGCACATAGTACACTCCCTATACATGGTTGAGCACAGGTAGTGTCATGTTTGGCATCCCTTTTACTGTATGTGCGAGTCAGAGGGAGGTGTCATTCTCTGGGTCCCTACTGTGTCAGTGTATGTACTATGCGTTGCCTGTTTGCCAAGGCCAGGGCATACTGGGCACGCCTCCATCTGCCTACTGGGGCAGGCTCAAGTTGTTCCTCCTCTGAGTCACTCTGTGCCTGTGAAGGCCTTGGCATTGGTGGGTGGCTGTGTGGCCCTGCCCCATGCTGTTCCTGCTGCAGCTGTTTCCACAGGATCATATTGTGTAGCATGGCACATTTTATAACAATTTGAGTACATGTAGCTGGTGAGTACTGCAAGGCTCCACTGGATGTGTCCAGATACCGGAACCGTAACTTGAGCATCCCAAACACACACTCTATTATAAGTTTAGTCTGTGAATATGCCTCATTATGGGGTTCTTGTTCAGGTGTGTGTGCATTTCTGATGGGTGTCATCAGTCATGGCTCCAGTGTGTAACCAGCATCCCCCACTAGATGACCATAGGGGATGTCCCCACTGGCAAATCTCTGGTACAGCTGTGTCAGATGCCAAATGTAGGAATTGTGATAGCTTCCAGGGCAGCCAGCACATGCATTCATTATAATGCCCTAGGCATCACGCGCACGACTTGGCAGTTGATGGAGGGGAGGCCCGTGCAGTTGATGTAGGCCCTACCCTGATCACCGGGTGGTGCTTTGATGCATATGTGTGTGCAGTCTATAACACCCACTACCTCAGGGTAGTTTGCTATTTGGTGGAAGAGATGCATATTGCTGGCCAAGACCTCACAGGTGTTGAGGAAATATACATGCTCACTGGCATTGCTGATATGGCATCCAGGAACTGGTGGAATACTCTGGATGCTGATGCCTGTGAGATCCCCATGATATCCCCAGTTGAGCTTTGGGAGGTACCTGTGGCTAGTATTTCTAGGCCTACACATACCTTGGTATCCACTGGGATGGGTTCCCCTCAGTCATTTCTGTGTGTCAGACGTGGCCGGCACAGCTCAACAATTTGCTGTAGGAGGTCCATGTCCACCCTATAGCACTCCACTATCTCCAGCTCATGTAGTCCCTGGTAGGTTACCCTGGGTCTGTACACTCTTCTCCGTCTCCTCACTGTGGGTTTATTGCAACATTCACATCCTCACCACCCTCAGCCTCTTGCACATGTTGTTGTATGTTGCCCGCTGCAGCCACTATCATTTTGTAGTTTTGTTTGTTAAAAGTTCCCCGCTTGTATACACCAGTGGTGTAGAGTATGGGAAAAAACAGAGGGGGAAGGTGTTTGCATAGTTTATAGTAGTGTTCTGGGCTGGCCTGGTCTGCTGCCTGTGTAATTGGCTGATTCTGATACATTTCACCTGCCAGCTATGCTAGTTCTTCTTGATTAACTTCCTACTACTGTTTTTCCTTCCCATTGCCTTCCTGTTTAAGCCCAGCAGAGAGCCGCACAATCACCATGCTCAAATGTGCACAGAGCTGTTATTTCCTGGTTTATCCTTTTCTTTTCTTTAAAACCTGGTGTGCAGTGCTCACACCCACTTAGGCAATGTAAGGAGTGCTAGGCAGACTCACACACACCCTCTTGCTTAGCTATGCTTAGCTAGGAGCAAACCTGAGCCACAGAGCTCCAGTCTGCTTACAGTATGCTTGACACACACCCTCATGATGTCAGCTAGCTCCTAGGCTTGCACCAAGCTATGCCTTCTCTTACACTGTTGGGACCTGACTAGCATGCTGGGGAAAACTGGGATTCAGTATCATTCCCCTCATTTGCATAGGATTGCCTGCTAATGCACAATTACATGTCTCAGACTGAGCCTCCCCCCTTAGCAACCACTACTCACTGGCCATGTTGTCTTCTGCCTGCCACTGACTGTAATGGCAGAATAGTGATTTTAGTTAGAACGCTTATTTTAGGTTTATTTTCTTATCCCCCCCCCCCCGATCCCGTTTACAAGCCGCTGCCCTACACTTAAACAGCCGAGATTGGCTAAAAAAAATAAAAGTGGATTTTTTTTTTTTAAGCTGTTTTCAATGCCAATGGCCATGCTTCCTGACTGATATTCAGCCTTTATTTGGAGCTGTCACGGCTCAGTTTTGGATTTTGCAGAAATGTACTTGGTTGCTAACCAAGTACATTTCTGCAGATTGCACTAGTCCTGCACGGCCGATTTCCAGCTTCCTGGATCACAAATTCACCTAATTTGCATGGATTTCTCCTGCAAATGGGGTAATTTGCATACAGGGGCTTAGTCCATGCAGAACTAGTGCAGGAGCGCTAATGCATGCCTCTGCAGGCTATTTCTGGATCGCACCGCAGACACATTGCCTGCTAGAGCTCCTGCAGTAATTCTGCATGCCGTGCAAGGCTTGCAGAATCCGGGGGATAATATTCAGAGATATAGAGACTGCTATTAGTCAAGCTAGTACTTTGCACCAAATACTAAATTGTAAAAGGGAAAGAGTAAGTAATGTTGTCCATCTAGCCATCCATCCATCCATCCTCAACCCCTTTTCCCATTTTGCACATGGGTTCAGGGTGTCACTTCAGCAGTTACAATAATCTCGAGCCAAGTAATGTTTGAATGTACAAAAATGATTTTGTAATTCTGAAAAGATTTGGATGACTTTAAATGTTATTTGCATAGAATAACAACTCATTTCAAGGCTTACAACACTAAGAGAACTATTTTTTGAGAGCAATTTGTGGTGAAAACTTAAAAGGAATTGGTCTCTAAAGTTGCCTGCTTTTTGCTGAAGTTGAAGAGACCAGGGATTAATGAATATTGTTTTAGCATGCTTTCTTTTCTGATATTGCTTGATTTTGTTGCTTGATTAGATAAAAAAATGTATGTCTAGTAATGGCTTGAACTGGTAGACTTGGTCATTTTCCGATTGGTTGTTTTTGTGAGCCTATGGAAAGCAAAATTGGAAAATAAGGTTCTGGATGTAAAGTTATAGTAAGTATAAATGAAAATTTTAAGAAGCTATTTTCCTGTAATTTGAAATACATCTCATAATCTGTGAAGAATAAAACAAACACACATACATATATATATATATATGTGTGTGTGTGTGTGTGTGTGTGTGTGTGTGTGTGTGTGTGTGTGTGTGTGTGTATCTTAAAGAATTCCTAACACACTTCTGAACTTGCCACTGTAAACATCCTCTTTGAACCTCTTAACGATATCTCCACCCTGTCTATCTTCCATCCTCAACTCTGATAACACCCCTCTCTCTACTTCAACACCTTAAAAATCCTCACTTCTCCTCCCTTACCTCTCTTATGCTTTCTCCCTTAACTTCTTTACCACTCACTATTGCTTTAAACCTCCTCTCAAGCTTATATCACCTCTGTCTACAACATCTATTTTGTTTTTAATTTCTCCAAGTATTTTGGGTTTCTAATACCATGATGGGAATGGACCCCATTCCTAAGTCAAAGTATGATTAAAGTTCATGAAATTAGTATTGTTTCACTCTTTGATGTTAGCCAAAAGTGCTCTTTGCAGCACCTGCAATGTGCCCAGTAATTACTCCTTCTGCAATTTGTATGGTGTTACATGAATTGGTAACATGTCTAAATACGATTGTAAAATCTTTTTTATAAGATCAGTTGCTCCTACTACTATTGGAACTGTCTGGGTATCTTTCTTCCACATGGCTCTCATTTCTGCCTGCAGATCGAGGTATTTTATGACTTTGTGTCTCCCTGTACGCAAGACACTATAGTCACTATGTGTGGCGATTTCAATGATCAATGCTACTTTTGTCTTCTTTTCTTGGACCACTATAGCCGGTTTTCTAGCATCTATTTTTTGGACTGTTGGTATTGGATGATCCCATGTGATGTAAACTTCATCATTTTCTATGATTCTCTGTGGCTCATGTTTCCAGTGTTTTTCAGCCACTTCGATATCATAATGTTTACACAATCTCCAGTGTAACAATCTCGCCACATTATTATGCCTTTCAGTATACAGTCCCTCTGCCATTAGAAAGTCGCAACCAGCAATAAGGTGTGTGACTGTTTCCAGTCCTGTTCCACAAGACTTACATATGTCTGTTTCTCCCACATGTTCAATTGACTTAGTAAGTACGTAGCCCGCTGTCTTGGGATACCAATATTAACCTTTCATTTCTTGATGTAAATTCACCTCTACTAAACTATTCCTGCGTTTGTTCTTGATCAACATTAGGCTCTTCCAGAAGTTTTCTATACTTGCAACTATATTTATGTTTTTTCTACATTTCTTGCCTTCTCACCTCGTCCTTCACCTTATATACCTTATAAAGATATATAAGATATTATATATCTTTTGTTTTTTTTGTTTTTTAGCACATTCATTTGCTGCCTGATTTTTATCCACTTCTGGTTTGATTTTCATTCCTGCTTGTCGTCAATATGCTTCTGCTAAATTAAGCAGAGATGTCATCTTAGATTTATTCTCATGTTTGAAAACTTTCACCACATTTCAATCTTGTGAGGTTAGTAGATATGTGTGGAGTCTCATGATTGCAGATCTATGCATGTAATCAATTTCAAGGAGGCCCATCCCTCCTTCAGAATGGGGAATATATAATCTTGGTATGCACTTATTTTTATAAATCATTTGGTGAGCATGAGGCATCCTTTTTGTTTTAATATCCAATCTATACAACACTTTTTGGGGCCGGTCAATTACTCCAAAACTATACGTTAGGACAGAAAGAGCAAATTGATTTATAGCTTGGATCTTGTTCCTAGGTGTCAGTGCTGTTTTCAGGATTAATTTAATTCTTCTAAAGTACTCCTTACTAAGCTTTATTCGCATTTGTCCATGTTTTATTGCTGATCCTTCATCAGTTCCCAAATATTTATACACCTCCTCTTGCTAAAGTTCTTTTATATCACATTCTTGTCCCAAACTGATGTTTTCCTGGTGCTGCAATTTTCCTTTTTTAAAGGTTGCTTTTGCACATTTATCTAGACCAAATGACATTCCAATATCATCTGAAAAAGTTTTGACAACCTGCAGCTGTGCTTTCAGTTCCTCATCTGATGAGCTATACAATTTTAAATCATTGACAAAGAGAAGATGAGAAGTCATTAGAGTTTGTTGTTTTCTAGAGGCTAAATTGTAGCCATGGCCTAAGCTGTTAAGTAAGCAGCTTAATGGATTAATGTCAAGGCAGAATAACAAGGGTGATAGAGTCAGCCTGGAATATCCCCCTTTGAAGTTTTATCCCTGGAATAATAATCTGTTCTTTATCATGGCTTAATTGCAAAGTGGTCTGCCACTGTTTCATGGTTACTGTAATGTAGTCAATCAGTGTAGGGTGTATCTTATACATTTTTAAGCACTCTTTTATCCATGAATGTGGGATACTATCAAATTTTTTTTGTAGTCAGTCCATGCCATACTTAGATTCTTCCCCTTTTTACAGTTCTCCACTATATCTTTTTTAACAACAAATGATCCTTTGTTCCATATGACTTTCTTTTATTGCCCTTTTGTTCTACTGCCATAATTGAGTTTTTTCTAAATGACTATAAACTCTGTCGGCGTCAATTCCTGTGTATAGTTTGTACATCGTTGGAAGACACGTTACTGGTCTATAACTTTTGGGGTAGCTTGCAGGTTCACTGTTAAGTAAGAGCACTGTTTTTCCTGTTGTTAACCAATGCAGTGTGTGTTTGGGGTGCACATATAAATAGTTCTTACTCATGGCTAAGTCCTCATGCAAAGAAGTTAATACTTTAAGCCAAAAGTTAGGTACTAAATCTGGGCCTGGAGTTTTCCAGTTAGAGGCTTTCCTCAACTTTGTTTCAATCTCTCTGGCTGTTATTTCATCTCATTTCATATCCTGTACCTTTAAACTTCTTATTCTTTCTTTTACTTCTTCTATCCATTTAGCATCTTGGTTATGTTCCACAGGATCTTCATAGATACTTCTCTAAAATGGATCTACTTCCTCTATTTTTGGTGGTCTTTCAATTCCTTTTACCTTATTTCCCAATTCTCTATAAAACTTTTTTGGGTCATCAATAAATTGCTTATTTTGTGCTTTTCCCTTATATTTATCTTAGTATCCTCTAAGTCTTTCCGCCTCTTTTGAAATTTTTAGTTTATCTCCAATAGTACATAATAGATCCTGGTCTGTTCTAATACCATGCATTGCTTTTATCACATCTATCTTTCTTAATATTTTCATTGATCTGTTCCCTCTTCTATAATCTTCTAACAATGACACTTCTTGTCTTAGCTGCTTTATAGTTTTCTCTAATCGATATTTCCATGATGGTATTCGCTTTCGCCCCCTCTTTTCCCTCGCTACCCTATGTTCCTGTGGTAGAACTTTATCAGTTATTAATTTAACAGCACAGTAATATATTCGGTTTACTTCTGTTATATTGCATGGATCTCTATGGACAGTCCTAATTACTGTGTTCATTTGTTTTATCAAGTTTCTAACTTTTGGGGTTTTATTAACCTTCTGCAGTCTATTTCTCTCATTGATCTTGATATATCTGTCTTTGTCTATTAAATCAAGCAACTCTTCTTTTAACTCATTTTCTTCCATACTAAGGATACATCCCTTGCTTTCTGTTTTCTGCGGACATTCTATATAAAGTTCTATAGCATCTTCCTGTGGCACATTCTCTTCAACTTCATCTTGTGTCATCTGTTGCTCTATCATATGGGAACTCACTGGCCTATCACTCCTCAACATTGACTGAATCAGAGTTTCCACAGTTTCCTTTCCTTGCTGTGTAGCTTCAAATGAACATTTACACTGGTTTCCTGTGGAAGGCTCCAAAATATTTTGATATGGTACCTGACCAATTGCTTCCTGTTCCACTGATTTTCCCTTAATTTGGATATCCATTGCTCTATCCTGTTGTGGTGCTTTCTGTACTCGATTTACTACACTGAATCCTTCTCTTTGCAGCTGTTCCATAACCTCAGTTTCTATTTCTTTGACTTCTCCGTTACTACTTTTCCTCTTAGTATTCTTATTTTTTTGTATTGTAAAGTTTTCCATATCTGGATTCCATTGCCTGTATTTCTCTTCAAATATCTTTGGTGCTGCTCTTTTTGTATTGGTTAGTTTTGCTTTCTCCTTTGCATAAATATTACACTATATTAAATCTCTTTTCCTTTCCCCTGTCCATATTTCTTCTTCACATGTCTCCTGATCTTCTTGCTTTTCCTTATTCTGGGGACTCACTCCATCATGCTGTGATGTAGTCTGTTTTAGACCTTCTACATTAAATCCTTCATTTTGCAGGCACTCCATAACTTCAGCTTCTATTTCTTTAACTTCTGCTTTACTAATCGGCTTTTCTACATTATATCTTTGTGCTCTTAATCTTTTTATTGTGAAATTTTCCATATCAGGATGCCTTTGCCTATATTTCTCTTCGAATATCTTTGAGACTGCCTTCTCTATATTAGTTAACTTGGCTTTCTCCTTTGCATAAATATTACACCATATCAAATCTCTCTTTCTTTCCCATGTCCATATTTCTTTTTTATATTTTACAAAAATCTCTAGTTTTTGTTGTTTATATTTTGTCACTTCCTCAGATGATTTTTCCAAACAGATCAAAATTTCTTGATCTATATACTGTTTTTCAAAAATCTATTGTATTAATGAAAGTAAATTTTTATTTGAAGCTTCTGACAGTTTTTTCCTGTGAAAGTATTTTTCTTTCCTCTAATTTCCCTCTTAATCATTTTGTATAACTTATGTCTGGAAATTCTGGGCTTTTTGCATAATAGTAGCAGTACATCATTTCTTTCTTATCCTCAATAGTCCACTCTATCATCTTTATGGCTCTTTTTTGGCCAATCAATTTTTGTCGTTTTTGTGGACTTCTAATTCCTGCTACAACAGGGAGGCCATCTTCCCCTGGAGCCTGGCCTGGCCCCATTGTAGGAATGTTTCCGTATTTTGAGGATTCTACACTGTCATTTTTTCTAGTCCTGGCACCAGTGTGCCTACCAGGATTGGGCACTTTTTTATCCTGGGTCTTATGCACCCAGCTATCTTTTTTTAATTTTTGATTTACTTCTGTCCATAATATATGCTATAAAAATACAGTCTATATATCAGTGTCACCTTGGTGAGATTTTGTGAAAAACAGGGTCCACCTCGTGAAGGTACTCACCAAGACTTGAGGATGAATTCAATTTCAGCACTACTGCTCTCTTTTGCTTGCTGACTTTTCACCTCTCCATCAGGACACGTCTATTTCCTTTAAGGATCTGCACATGATACTTAATTACTTCTACAGAATCTGATGACCTACTATTTTATTATGCTCAGGACACTATCAGTGCAAACTAATCTGCTACTTTACTTTCTATCTCTTCTCTATAGTATCAAAAATGTTACTAAAGAACCAGATGACAAAGACATTATATTTTACTCAGGGCACTGCTTCTACATACAAAGCTTCCTCTAAATTAACTATTCAATTTTCCTGTTGTGCATATGAATGCTTCCTGGAAATGTCTTTGACAAACTGCATTTGACACAATCTGTGTATTTAATTGTACTAACTGATCATCTGTCTAACCATATGATGTAATATTTAACCTTAGGATGTAACTCTGAGTTGCTCTTTATAATGGACTATTTACTCTCCATATTTGTTAGTGTGTTAAAGTACAGAATATGTCTGTGGCAGTTTTCTTCCTGGGTGTCTGCTGAAAAAGGGTGCTAGCTGAGTTAGCCTATCCCAGTCAACACATGTCAAAGAAATAAATAAAAAAAATGTGTGCGTGCGAGCGTGTGTGTGTGTGTGTGTGTGTGTGTGTGTGTGTGTGTGTGTGTTACTATTAAAATCCAGAAATGCTCTTTGTCAGTTAGCGTGACAGCGAATGTATGATTTCAAAGTGTTAAAAAATTGAAAGTAAACTTAGTGAAGCTGTAATAATGACATATGGAAGACAAATGCAGTTCAATGGTCACATTTTCAAAACACTGAATACCGAACCATTGGTGTTAACATGTTTCAAAAGTGTGATGTGAAATCGCTTCTGTTTTTGACATTCTATTTTGGTGACATGATTAAACGCACAAGTGCATCTCCAGATTTTGATGGCAAAACATCCCAAATACACACATATGTATTTATACACATAAACGCACACGGTAGTCTAAACATCGGCGCTAGATGATTGTCACTGTTGCACTGACACCCCGACTCATGTGTATGACTGTATTAGAAAATGCTGATGTTCAGAACCACTATCACACATTATACTGATGCTTGCATGTCGACAGCACAGTTACCCAAAACTCAAAGGGCCAAAACAATATGTATTGAAAAATGAAATGGATGACTTAAAACCACATACACGCACACACACACACACACACACACACACACACACACACACACACACACACACACACACACACGCACACGCACACACACACACACACACACACACACACACACACACACACACACACACACACACACACACAGATAAATCTTTAGACACCCTCTACCTGAATGCTTGGGAAAGGAATTTAGTAAGGTAATGTGTAGGTTTGCAGTTGAGGTTCGGAGTAGGGTTAGCACATATAGGTAAAGCTGGGCATGGGAGCTTCACTAACCCTACCCGTCCTCATTTCTTCAACCCTACACATTATGATAGTAAAACCCTTTCAGTAACATTAACACTAAACAAGACACACACACATACAGTTTGCATGCAACACTACACAACACAAATTCTATCCCCTTCCCTAACCCGCACTGTAATTCTAACCTGCAAATACTCCCACACATTGACCCCTATTTACTGCTACTGGACTTACATCCTTTCACTAAAAGCAAACGTTCAGTGCTGCTCCTTTTTGATAACTCCTACACTCAACTACCAATGTACTCAGTGATATATAGGTTCATAGAAGGTTACTAGGCTAATGGCTGTAGAGCCCTTACAAACCTAGCCATATTTATCCAGAGTTGCCCCAATTGTTGGTGGTTAGGTGAGTGAAGTTTGTGGAGGTAAAGATCTATGGTAGTTAATATCGACTTCCTCTGTCCAGGGGGGACATGGGCAACACCACAGGAGTGAATTCCCAGTCACCCATACAGTGATCTAAGTTTCACTTGAAGAGGGTCTAAGAGGGGCTCTGCTCATTTTAATTGGAAGCTTGTCCCAGAGAAGTCGCAGTCTCTGGGAGATGTATCTTTCTCTCCAGCATGAGTTATTCATGTTAGAGGCTAGGTTATGATCCCTGGAGCAAGTGACCTTTGTGCAGTTTGATTTAAGAACATGTAGCATTTACATCTGGGCTGGGGCAGAGACTGCACTGTAAGCCAGGCACAGGTCACCCCTTAACAACCTGTAGGAGAAAGAATACAATGGCAGGGCATTCAGTCTTTCCGCAGAAGACTTGTCTTGTATACCCTGTAATATCTTGGTGATAAACCTTTGTGGTCTCTCTCAACTGCTGGTCTGATGAGGGCTGAGTATAAAGGAATTGTAACATCCTTAGATCTAGATGTCATGCCTTTACTTATAACATGTGCCACACAGATGGATTTCCTTACTACTGTGACTATGTGATGGTCAAAGTTCAGATTCCTATCAACCTGAGTACCCAGATCATGTACCACTTAGTGGGGGTGCTGTATGTAATGTAATTAGCAGGGATTTCAGCTTTCCCAAAAGGAATAATAATGCATTTTTTGCATTTAACTTTAATCCATGGCTTTGGGACTAATCATTTGTCTGCGTTGACTCTGTCTGCAGTATATTAACATCACTGAGGGACTCGATAATTGCTCCCAATTTGCAATCGTCAGCAAACTTTATCAGCCACAGGCCATCGAAGTTTACTTGGACATTTGAGAAATAAATTCAGAACAGTAAGGGGCCCAGCACAGAACCCTGTGTTACTCCACTGGTGACCGGTCTTTTGCTAGAGGAGAATTGGCTACCCATCTGGTATTGTAGGAGTTAATTCCAAACTGGGAGATTTTCTCTATAATACCTGAGTGGGCTATTGTGTCAGATGTCTTGACTAGGTCAAGATAGGCAGCATGTACTGTCTCTTTCGCTCGTCCAGGGCATTGGTGACTTTCTCAAAGAAGTCAACAATATTTAACAGGCATGATCTACCATTAACAAATCTGAACTGGGTTGGTTCCAGAGTTTGGAGATTACCTATGTCCTTATTAATAAGGTCCATAATGATTATTTTCCTTGGGTTTGCAGATGAGGCTAGTAAAGCTTATGGGCCTATAATTCCCAGCATTGGTTGACAGCCCCTCTTTGCACAGAGGGATTACTGTTGCTGTCCTTCATTCCATCGGAACATAGCCAGTTCGCAGGCTGTGGTTGAACAAGAATCCAAGTGGGTTGGCTAGGTCATGTTTTAAGTTGTTTAAAAGGCAATCTGGGATATTGTCTGGTCCCATCGATGCCATGTTTTTGGCCTGGCTATATGATTGAAAAATCACCTGTTAACCTTCTATTCATTCAGATAAATATATACATACATAGAAACACACACACACATACACACACACACACACACACACACACACACACACACACACACACACACACACACACACACACACACACAAATCATACACATAATTGTTGACAATGCAGGTATCAAATGATACTTTTTCAGCACTGGATTTATTAATTTGATGCCACATCAGTAAATGCTTTTAATTGAATGAAAGTTAATGTGTTATATTTTCTGCATATTATGTAATCCAAATGTGCTTCATAAAACAATTTGACGAGCACCTATTTACTATCCAATATTTGCATACATGCCTTCATGAACAATGTCCATTTGTAGAACGGCAGTTTCCAAATCAAATTGTAGGTCATTGCACTTATGTAAATGAAAAGATAATATAAATGCCTTTAAGAATGGTTTGAAGGAACAGGTATGGCATGCAGAGGATGCCATTGTTCTGGAACTCCCCATCTACATAAAAAAAAATTCATCCACATCCTTATTCAAATGAAACTTAGATCAGTGGATGGAAAACAGAAAATTTACCTCAGGTCTGACACCCCCCCCCCCCCCCGTTTTACTAATGGGCAGAAGCAGCTGCTCCTAAATGATTTATCCCATGCAGAAGTCCCCTCTAATTATCTATAGTATGATCCCAGTTATTGTGGGTCTATATTAGATCAGCGAACACTTAAAAAAGCGAACACTGATTGATCGACCTTATGTAAGCGAAAGCTTACAATCTCGAACTGTCAGATCAGCGATTTTTTTTCCTAGGGGAAAAAATCGCTGATCCAAAACACATACACACAACACAAGCACACCAAACAAACAGAAATCCAGACACATACACCTAAAATCTGACACCTAACCCTACACTAAACTATGCACATACCACTAACTATCCACTTACCTTAACCCAAACCCTAACCCTAAGGTCCGTCACTATCGCACACTCACCTCATCCGCTCCCTAACCCTAACTCACCTAAATCCGCCCTAACCCTCATGTCCACACAATCGCACACATACTTAACTCGAGCCCTAACCCTAACTCACCTAACCCACCTAACACTCACATCCACACCATCGCACACTTACCTGAATCCGACCCGAAACTTTCCACCACAGCACTGAAAATACAGAAGCAACAGAAACAGACAACCAAATTCTTTCCCAAGCAAAAAAAATTCAAGTTTCTGTTGCTTCAATATTTGTAACTTTCGCTAAAATAAGGTTGATCAATCAGCGTTCGCTTGTTTAAGCGTTCACTGATCTAATATACACCCGTTATTGTCATTAATTGTAATATATAATTATCGACCAAGGGATAAGTAAGACTAATCTATAAATAAATGGGATAGTTATTTTGAGCACAAAAAGGAAAATTGGCTAAGCTTAAAATGGCCTGCAAGGACAGGTAGCCCAGTACCTATTAATTTATAAGAAATCAGCCCAGAGTGAGGAATATCCTCAACACAGGTTTAAATTGCATATACTTTACAATAACAGGCTAAGAGCAATGTCTTTGAAATGCTCACAGGTGTCTGAGTAGATCTACTTTCTTTCTATGCCAGCGGTCTTGGTGGTGTCACATCTGTTGTGACCATTGGCATATCATTTGCTTAATTGTCTTTTTTTATAAGTGTTATTTAAACTATACACCAACAAAAATATCTATAAGAAGGCTCGAGTCAGTCTGCCAATTCCTTTTGTCAAAACTAACAATCATCAACATTCCTCCCGAAAAACATAGTTCTTGAAAAGAATCAGAAATGGACAGGTACATTTTGGAAATACTGATTCAATTTTCTTGTAAGTGGATATCATTGCATTCCTCTACAAACAGTAAAACAATGAAATTTTTAATAGAAAACTTTAATTGCCAGTATATTCTGCATAGTGGGGTAAGGACAGCATTCAGAATTTTTCTCCACAAATTTATTTTATTTATTTGCCTTTTGTTAACCAGGTTAGTCTGACTAGGCCAGGGGCTCTTTTTAAGCAGAGACCCGAGGAGTGCAGGAAGAAGTGGGAGATAGAAAAGACTGACCAGGCTAGGAAGGACTACTGGTTGGCTAACAAAGAATCTAAAAAAGAAGTTGCAATAGCAAAGAATAGGGCATCAGAGGCACTGTGCCAACTTCTGGAAAGTGACTCCGTAAGGGGCACAAAGAAACTATATCAGGTTGCAAGGCAAAGAGAGAAAGATAAAAAAGATAGTCAGACACCCTTCATAAGGGATGCCATCAACAACCTGCTCACCAGTCCAGAGGGCATCAAAGGCAGATGGAAGGAATATTTCCAACAGCTTCTGAATGAAGAAAACTCCACAGAAGCTTACTGACCCAGAAACAGTCTACAATGGGAGAAGAAGAGGAGCCCACCCTATAAGAAGTAAGAACAGCAGTAAGGAAGATGAAGTCAGTGAAAGCAGTAGGCTCAGGTGAGGTCACGGCAGATATGATAAAGATGCTGGGTGAGCTAGGGGAGAAATGGCTCCTGAGGGTACTAATAGGAGTTTGGAGAGAAAGGCATATCCCAGATGACTGGAGAATAAGCATACCCATACCAGTGTACAAGAACATAGGGGACATCCACAACTGTGGGCAGTACAGAAGCATCAAACTCCTATCACTTTGCATGAAAGTTCTGGAGATGGTGATTAATAAATGGATAGAGTAGCAGAATGTAAGATGGAAGATGAGCAGTTTGGATTCAGATCAGGATGCAGCACAATTGACCCAATGTTTGCATTGAGACAGATACTTGAGAAGAAGCTAGAGATGAGGAGAGAGTCCAACTGGGCATTCCTAGACTTGGAGAAAGCATATGACAAGGTCCCAAGAAAGCTGATCTGGGCAGTACTGTGATGCTTTGAAGTCCCAGAAACATTGGTAGAATTAGTGCAGGCTATGTACAAGGACCTAATGAGTCAAGTGCGAACAGTGTTCGGCCTCACAGAGGGGTTCCCAGTGGGAGTGGGTGTACATCAGCATTCAGCTCTGAGCCCACTGCTGTTCATGTTGGTGATGGACTACATTAGCAAACAGGTTGGAAGGGAGGGTTCAACAAAGCGGCTGTATGCAGATGATGTGGCAGTGCAGGCAGACTCTTAGCTAGAACTTCAGCAAAGGATAGGAGAATGGAATGCAAATCTGAAGACAATTAGGATGAAACTAAGCACAGATAAGACGGTGATTGGGGAAATCAGAAGAAGCTGGGAATAGAGATAGAAGGGAAAATAGTGGAACAAGTAAACAGCTTCAAGTATCTGGAAGGGATAGTTGAGGAGAAGGGTAGTCTGAATGAAGAGGTCAAAGCTAGAATCAAAGGGGCTGCAGCCAACTGGCATAGAGTATCAGGTGGCTGAAATGTATGGTGTACAAGACAGTGGTGTGACCAGTACTACTGTATGGTACAGAACCTGGGTAGTAAAGGCAGAACAGTTGAAGAAGCTAGAGGTGATGGAAATGAAGTGCCTGAGAAAGGTGGTAGGATGCACACTATGGGACAGGTGAAGAAATGAGGACAAAAGAGTAGAAGCCATAGTAGCTCCAATTGCAGAAAAGATCAAAGAGAACAGATTACGATGGTTTGGGCACATGTGTTGCAAAGCAGAAGACAATCTGGTGAGGAAGATTTGGAACAGACAGGAAAAAGGTAAGAGGAAACAAGGACATCCAGCGAAGAGGTGGATGGATTATGTGAAAGAAGATCTGCGACAGTCAGGCATGAGTGTTGAAGAAGGCAGGAGTGTGGCACTGACTTGAGAGAGTTGGCGACAGTTAACATGATACCCTGACCCCATGTAGAAAAATATGAAAAAAGGGGGCTGATGATGATGATGATGCTGATGATGATAGACCAAGGGTGGAAAGTTGATTGAGAAATTCAGAGTGAGAGACAATTTCAAAAGCTTTGAAAGGTCAAGAAATATTGCAGTTACAAGTTTGCCCAAGTCTCTTGTTCTTTTGACTGTTTTTGAAGGAAAGTAGGACAGCACATGTGCTGTGGGCTGGCAGAAGCCATGCTGGGTGTTGGTGTTGAGTCTGTTTTGTATGAGATACTGCAGAAGTTGTTGAATTCATTTTTGCAGGATTTAGGAGAGGGGGGATAAGAAGGATTTAGGACGAAAATGTGTGTCTGTGGAATTACCACCTTGGTGCAGAGGGATGATATGAGACATTTTCCATAAATCTGGAACAGTTGATTTTGTGATGGATCTATTAATAAGAATATTGATTGGATAGACTATGGCCTCTGCTGCTAGTTTTAGGTACTCAGCAGGAGATTATCAGCAAAAGTCGAGCAAGGTTTGCATTTGATAGCAGCTTTTTTATTAGAGTCATAGAAACCAGATGTAAGGAAAAGTAGAGTGGGTCAGGGGAAAAATGATTAGTGAGGTGCAGGATTTTGGGAATTATGAGAAGGTGATGGTTTCTGTGGCTTTGATATTGAATTAGATATACATTTAATGAAGTATGAGTTGACATTAGTAGCTATTTGGATTGATTAGATGTCAGGGCATGGGCTGGGCTCCTTTATAGTTCCCGGATTATGTAGGGAAGAGATAGAGGAGCAAATGCTTTGGGGGTTATTTTTGTACTTATTTTTGTAAATGGGTATAATATAACCTTTTTTCCCCCTTGCAACTTATTTTATGACCTGGTTGTATAGATATCTGAATGATTGCACGTTTTCTGTCATTTTTGTTTAACTGCCATATTTATCATGCTCAGTCTCTATCTTTCATGAGGAGTTTACATGACTTGTTAAGCCATGGGGAAAAAGTATGTTTAATTAACTTTGTATGCTGTGGAGCAAAGGTGTTAAGTATGTTTAAGAATACTTCACTGAAATGATCTACTGCTTCATTTAGGGAAGGCTTTTCAGACTTGAACACTTTAGAGCTTACAAGCAGTTCTGAAGTTATGTTCTTTAAGTACTTGGGTGAAAGTCCTAGTGGCATAATGTGGTAGATGGTGACTTATGGAATTGGGAGTGTGGCAGATGAAGTAAAACTTACTGGATTGGAGACTAATATCCAGTCAAGGATGGACTGTTGGCTATTAGTTTTGCTGCAGCTTGTTGGGTATTAATTGTATAACTATACAAAGGTTCATGCTAATGGTTGGGGTTTTAGAGGAAAGGGAATGCCGGTCGATAGCAACATCACCAAGTATGATGGTTTCAATATAATGTCGATTTTCTTTGATACCCAGGAGAGTGCTTCTTCAAGAATAGGAATATTGTGATTGGGGGGAATATATATTACTATGAAACATATGTTTTTGGTGTGATTTAGTTTTAGGAATGAAATAAGAATTTCTGCTTTGGAGAATTTTAGGATGATATCTGAGAAGGTGGTTACAGTACGAGTATTTGGGAGGAGCAGGAAGAGGAAGAGTGGGGAGGAGATAAGTAGTGGAAGAGTGGGGAGGAGATAAGTAGTGGGAGAGTGGGGAGGGATAAGTAGTGGAAGAGTGGGGAGGAGATAAGTAGTGGAAGAGTGGGGAGGAGATAAGTAGTGGAAGAGTGGGGAGGAGATAAGTAGTGGAAGAGTGGGGAGGAGATAAGTAGTGGGAGAGTGGGGAGGAGATAAGTAGTGGGAAAGTGGGGAGGAGATAAGTAGTGGGAGAGTGGGGAAGAGATAAGTAGTGGAAGAGTGGGGAGGAGATAAGTAGTGGAAGAGTAGGGAGGGATAAGTAGTGGAAGAGTGGGGAGGAGATAAGTAGTGGAAGAGTGGGGAGGAGATAAGTAGTGGAAGAGTGGGGAGGAGATAAGTAGTGGGAGAGTGGGGAGGAGATAAGTAGTGGGAGAGTGGGGAAGAGATAAGTAGTGGAAGAGTGGGGAGGAGATAAGTAGTGGGAGAGTGGGGAGGGATAAGTAGTGGAAGAGTGGGGAAGAGATAAGTAGTGGAAGAGTGGGGAGGAGATAAGTAGTGGAAGAGTGGGGAGGAGATAAGTAGTGGGAGAGTGGGGAAGAGATAAGTAGTGGAAGAGTGGGAGGAGATAAGTAGTGGAAGAGTGGGGAGGGATAAGTAGTGGAAGAGTGGGGAGGAGATAAGTAGTGGAAGAGTGGGGAGGGATAAGTAGTGGAAGAGTGGGGAGGAGATAAGTAGTGGAAGAGTGGGGAGGAGATAAGTAGTGGAAGAGTGGGGAGGGATAAGTAGTGGAAGAGTGGGGAGGGATAAGTAGTGGAAGAGTGGGGAGGGATAAGTAGTGGAAGAGTGGGGAGGGATAAGTAGTGGAAGAGTGGGGAGGGATAAGTAGTGGCAAGTGTAGTTTTAGTTGTGTCAGTGAGAAAGATTGTGGCTCTGTAAAGCATCCCTAATTTTGATGAGTTTTTCTTAAGGAATTTTGTAGATGCAGGTTAAATTTAATATCACCATCCACTACCATTCTTAATAATTTGCTATGTGAAGTGACTTCAGTGGTTGCATTATCGAGAGAGGATTTTAAATTTTGTTTTTTCATGGGAGAGGGATTTGGGTAAAAAGTGGTAGTTTTTTTTTGTTAGGGTTGAGAATAAATTGTGTGTTACAAAGCCATGTTTCAGTTGCTGTTTAACCTTTGTAAGTAAATTTGTCAAGGTGTGCCACATTGTCGGATGTGCAAATAAGTGTGTAGTCATCTTTATACTGTATTAGACAGGCCTATTCTGTGGATGTGTGGAGAATATTGAAGAAAATATTAAATAGGAGGGGACCATGGATATAGGCTTCTGGTACACTGGCAGTGACTGGGAGGGTGGAGTGCCATTTTCCTGACTGATACCTATTAGATACATAGCTTTTGAACCATAGAAGGGTGAACTGAGAGAGACATAATGAGGTCATTTGAAGTAGAAGTTGGCTGTGACAAACTGTATCGAAGGCTTTAAACAAGTATAGAAATAAGGAGAAGAGTAGTTTGCCATTATCTCTAGCTTTATTTCCTTCCTCTCTCTGTGTAGCAGTGTGCATGGTAGTTATAGGGTTCACTGGATACATCCCTAAAGCATACACACAGCAGGCTCATCCAAAATGCAGCGTGAGTCCACTCAATCCACCCACCATTTTTTAGGACAAACTTTGTACCATCTCTGCCCTTGTGCTTTAAAGTATGTGTTGGGGCAAACAGTCTTTTCTGCATGTATTTTAGCCTGCACTGTGACTAACCTGAAGACAAGTGCTTCAGTGTGGTAGTTTGCAAGCGACAGCCTTATAGTCTATAAACCCTCCTCCACAGACATCCTGCTGGTCAGCGTTTACTCTCTCCTTCCTAACAGGCACTGACATTGACTCATACTGCTTTTACTCAAACTATTTCTTTCTGTTACATTTTCTTCATTCTTCAAGACTTGCTACTCCCATTATTTATATTCCGTCTGTCTGTCTTCAGTGGAACTGCATACCTTCAAGAAAGTCACCCTTGGTCTCCCCCTTCATTTCTTATTTCTCCTTGCTGAGAGCAGTATTAAACCACTTTCAGCTCTGAGCTAGTATTTGTGCACACTTTCCATTGACTCAGTCCACTCATCTGTCTCTTTAGTGTGTTTTTATTTGTTTTTATTTCTCATCGAAGTATCCCTGCAAAAAATATAGATATTATGTAACAGTAAAGTCTACAGTTTCATATGAATGAGAAATAGAAAATACACCCCTGGGATTGCACCTATGTCCCTGCTGGACAGGGGCATCAGGTGCTGACTTGTGGGAACATGGACTGAGTTATTGCCTCGGCTTATAAGGGCTTCTGGGCCAGTAATCTAGTAACTTCCTATGATCCTATTATCCTATGAACACCAGTTTCTGTGTTAAATTTTTAGGTAAATTACAAATATTATGGCAACCTAAATCAAAGAACTTGTACGCTATAAAAGCTCAATTTTCTTAGACCACAGCAGTTCCGCTGGTACTTTCACCTTCAGCTGTACTCCACTGATTGTTTTTAGCAGTCCATTGCCTGCCTTCCTTTTCTACTCTGCCCCAGATGCCTGTGTAATGACTTTCAGTTCTGAGACAGTATTTTCCTTAACTGCAGTCCATAATTCTGGCTTACTTTTCCTCCTTGTTTTGCTGATCTGTGGGGATTGGGTATAGCCTTTGGACTTTGCATTTCAAAGTCCATAGAAACCTCCTTATCATTACACAGTTGTTGAAACAGTCAAGTACAATTTTTTTACTCTTATATATCACCATTAGTCAGGTAAGGGTGATATTGGACTAACTCCTACTAAAACGGTGTCCTAGAGCAACAGAAATCAAGACCTTCATCTACTAGCACAGAAGCCTTTTAAACTGCAATGTTCCTTTTACTTATCTCTGTTAGCAGATTTGTGGTTGTTTAAGTTCAGTCACTGATTGTTTTTCTCTGTGTCTTTGCCAAGTTTTCAACCTGCTTTGTTTTCCCTCGCTAACACTTGGGCTCACTCCTTCCAGCTACTCTACCCCCAATTCCGACCCACCCCCTCTTTCACTACATTTATACTTCCATAGCACCACCCCCATATTCCTCAAATCAATATCATCATTTCCTTCCAGAAGAAAAACAATCCATAGAATTATTCCCAGTAGTAACACCCACTCTAGTTTACCACCCAAGAATCTCTTATCAAGCTGTCCTACTCCTTACCCCCTATAACTATCACGTTACATCTCTACAAGCAACCCAGTACCCTCCTAACATTTTCTAATGCTGATTTACAACAAAGATAAAACCCAGGTTAAATAAGATACTCCTAACTCAAATTATTTTACTATTTCTCCTCATTGTAGGTTCATAGGTTCATAGTTTAGTACTAAGCTAACCGCCCTTGCGAGCCATTTTAAGCCTAGTCAGTTATCCCTTGTGAACTCAAACCCTGCACCTTGTGTTTGTAAGACAAACACCTTAGCCATTAAGCCACCCTCCCAACCCTGTACTAGCCTTCATCACCAATTATCAAACCTACCGCCTTCAAATACTAAGGACTTCAACAAATCCTCACAAAGAATATCCATGTCTACCTAGTCTGTCTTTCTGCATAACACCATATCTCTACAAACAAAATACATCTGATTTATTTATCTATAAATATCTCAAAACTAAGTATCCAAATTTATAATTAAATACCAAACCAAGATCAAAATACAACTGGCCACACTCTTCCCTCTATAAAATATCAGTTCAAGAAATTAACAGCAGTATTAACCCCAACCCAGGTCCCACTATTTATAAAAGCATCAGTTCCAACTCCAAAATAAACCAGTCACTAAATACCTCTCAACAAAAAACAGAACTCAAACTCACCCTACTAAACATGAACCTAAGAAGTATGTGCAATAAAACCCATGACATACATGCCTACCTTCCCACATATACTCCTGATGCAGTCATAGTTACCAAAACTTGGTTAAAAAAAGAAATAAGGATTACTCCTTCAGAATACAATATACACAGGCATGACAGACAAAACAAGTGTGCAGGTGATGTAGCAATCAACTACAAAAATCCCCTAACCATCACATTACTCCCACAGGAAATATCCAAATTTAACAAAACTAAACTTCTAATAACACTCCTAAAACTCAACAATAGGAAAACTATGTTTAACAGCAATTATACTATGACCCCCCATTAATATTCTAAAACGTGCACGCTGATTGGCCAGCGTGCACGTTGTAAATCGACTTATACTAATGGAAAAAGTCCGGTCACCCGGACTTTTTCCATTAGTATAAGTCTTTTTTAAAACACTGTCTCTATGTTAAAGGAGTTTAACATAGCTACACAGGTTTAAAAAAAGCAACGGAGATGTCCCTTGCTTTTTTTAAAGCTGTCTCGCTATGTTAAACTCCTTTAACATAGCAACACAGTGTGTAAAAAGCAACGGAGATCTTGCTTTCTCCGTTGCTTTTTTTTTAAACCTGTCTCGCTATGTTAAATGGGTTTAACATAGCGCAACAGTTTTAAAATAAGCAACGGAGATCTCCATTGCTTATTTTAAAGTTGTCTCGCTATGTTAAACTCATTTAACATAGCGAAACAGTTTGTAAAAAGCAACGGAGATCTTGCTTTCTCCGTTGCTTTTTTCAAAACTGTCTCGCTATGTTAAATGGGTTTAACATAGCGAAGCAGCTTTAAAATAAGCAACGGAGATTCTCCGTTGCTTTTTTCAAAACTGTCTCGCTATGTTAAACCCATTTAACATAGTGAAACAGTAAAAAGCAATGGAGAAGATCTCCGTTGCTTTTGCCCACAGCTTTGATGTACTGCTTAGGCTTATGCATGCACAGTACATCAGAACTGCCGCGGATAACAGACCGCGGCGGAAGGGCAGCAAGGAGGCATTATACAATGCCATTATTTAAGAAAAGTAATTATTATTTTTCTTAAATAATGTCATTGTATAATAGCAATAACCCACTTCTGGGTGTGGGTAATGCTGGATTTACCCACGGTTGGCTTTGTTTGGTCCCTCGGGCGACTAAACCACGCCAACCGTGGGTAAATCCAGCATTACCCACACCCAGGCGTGGATTATTGCTATATTAATATACCACCAGGGAATAACATTAATACTGCTGAAAACATCCTGTATTTGATATCCATACAAATTAACCATGAAATTGTAATACTTTGAGACTTAAATATACACTGGCAACTCATAAATTCCACTACTCCCACTGAATCCATAAACTTGTACAACTTCAAACAATTAATAACCACACCCACTAGAATCAATAACAATTCAGGGAGACACTTAAGAGTTGCTTGATTTAATACAGATGGACAGACATATTAAGATCAGTGAAAGAAAGAGACTACAGAAAGTCAATAAAAAACAAAATGTTATAAGTTTGATAAAAAAAATAAAACAGTAATTAGAACTGTTCATAGAGAGTCATGTGATATAACAGAAGTAAATATGGTATACTACTATGCAGCTAAATTAACAGATAATGTCTTACAACAAAAACACAGGCAGTAAGGGAAAGGAAGGAGAGAAATCAAATGTCATCATGGAAGTATCAAATACAGAAAACTATAAAGCAGTTAAGACAAGAAGTGTCACTGTTAGAAAGTATAGATGAGGGAACAGATAAACAAAAATACTCAGAAAGATAGATGTGATGAAAGCAGTGCGCAGTATCAGATCAGGATCTATCATGCACTACCACAAATAATAAACTAAAAATATCAGCATAAGCAGAAAAACTTAGAAGACATGCAGATAAATATAAAGGTAAAGTACAAAATAAGCAATTTATTGATGACCCAAACATGTTTTATAGAGAATTGGAAAACAAGGCAAAAGGAAATGAAACACAATCAAAAACAAGAAATAGTTGCAGTTTAGAGAAATGTCTATGAAGATCCTGTGGAACATAAGAAAAACAAGCCATTAAATGGCAACAAATCTATTTATCCTTTCAACCAGTTACTACAGGTATATCTCAGGGCTCTATCCTGGGCCCTCTCCTATCTAATATATTTATAATAACCTCCACACCTCCACTCACCATGCTAGTTTAGTTCAGTATGCAGATAACTCAACATTAATATGTATGGCTTCAACAATAAATAAGCTCAAAGACATTGCCCAAAAATCTTTCTCCTCTGTAGAAACCTGTCTCAAAGAATCAAACCTCTTATTCAACCCCAAGAAAACTAAGTTAATGCTTTTTACCTCAAAAAGTTGCCAAAATCAAAAGTAATCTTTTACCATAAAGTCACAAATAATACTGTCATTGAAACTGTAACTCACAGTAAACTTCTAGGTATTATAATTGATGACAATCTCAAACATGGCCAGCATATACTGCACACCATTAAATCTACATTCCAGAAACTAAGATCCCTTTATAGGATCAATGGATTTTTTACAGATACTGCAAGAAAAACTCTAGCCACCACCTTCTTATTGCCAATTCTCTTATGTGTCGCTCCTATCCTAGCAAACTGAAACAGTACTCAAAGAAAGAAACTTGCCTCCTGCTACAATAAAATAGCTAAATTTGTTACCAATCTCTATCATAGAACCCACCATTATCATAGCTTAAAGTAATTAAACTGGCTGAACTGCACAACTACCTAGCATATACACATCTAACTACAGCACACAAACTCATTCATCATACAGAAAAATGCCCTGCACTACAAAATGTATTACTGCCTACTGTCCAGCAAGGGACCTCCGCTCTACTAACAAATTCTTATTACTTAAAAATGTTGCAGGAGACTCGCTCAACTCCCAATACATTGCTAAACTCTGGAATAGTATCTTCACACAAATAAAACTCTCCAACAAACTCACTATTTTTTACCATTACTTAAACAGCATCTTAACCAATCCCCATCCTGCACATGCCCATCACACAGTTAAGACTTGTGCTCACTGTATAATACTCTCCATATACTCTCCTTAAACAGAATACTCTCTACCTCTTCCTGAAACAGCAAAACAATATTTATACATATTGAACGTGGGCTTTCTATTTAGTAACTTTTACCTCTGCAAAATGTTAGAATGTATAAATGTAACTATTATACGTATATAAATGTAAATAGAAATGTATTTACATTACACATTAATTAGTTTGTGTTTAACTGGAATGGAGCTTTTCTCCCTGGGCCTCGGATGAAAATGGGTATTATGCAGTCAGACTTTCCCAGTAAACAAAGACAGAAAAATAATAAATCAGTAAATTATTGACAGTATCTATAAAGGTTAGAAGTGTATTAGTACTAGGGAAGGACAGAAGCCATGGTGTGTAGGGAATAGGAGTTCTTCCTGCAGGAGATAGTTTAGCAATTATTTTTGAAAACATTTTTCAAATATTGTGGAGAAGGGAGATAAAATTGCTATAGGTCTAAAGGTATTAATGTCTGTTCAATTTCCTCCTTTGTGCAGCCGGATAATGTGTGACTTTCCACAGAGAGAAGGAACATGGGATTCCTAGACTGACCTATTTATAAAGATTGAGACAGGATAGGTAATGCTTTTGGCGGCTATTTGAAGGTATTCATTTGGAAGGTCATCAACTGAAGTAGAGCATGGTTGGAGTTTGTTTAAAAGTAGTATTATATAGGATGTGGGCACTGGTTTGAAGGTGAAAGTGGATGTTGTGATATGTGGCTGTATGCTGTACTATCCATGAAATAAGAGTTGAATTGTATTGCGGTTTTGAGTGATGAATTATTGGGAGAGGGGTTAGGGTTGAATTTATGGCTGGAATGCAAGATGTCTTTAATGGCTATCCAGAATTTTTTTCGGTCTGTGCTTACTATTATTCTGAAAGTTATTATAGTATAGTTTTTGTCTTCATTAATTTGCCTTTTAGTACAACTGCAAAACATTCTGAAGTTTTCAAGATATTGTGGTGTTTTACATTGTTTACATTCTTTCCATGCTTTTTCTCTATTCTGCATTAGCATTCTAGTCTTTTTGGATAGCCAAGCTACATTATATGTTTTTTGTGTTTGCATTCTAGCAGGTTCAAGTTTATTTAGGATATTCAGGAAAGTTCATTGAATTCATTTACAGCATCATCTAAGGGGAGGATGTTTTTGGAAGTTTTAGTAAGTAGAGAATAGGTTAGTAATAAACATATCCTGTTAAACTTGA
>NC_056737.1:72867286-72962286 GCF_019279795.1 Protopterus annectens | reverse complement strand
GAAGGAGGACAAGGAGACATGGTGGTGGAATGAGGAAGTACAGGAGAGTATACAGAGGAAGAGGCTGGTGAAGAAGAAGTGGGATTGTCAAAGAGATGAAGAAAGTAGACATGAGTATAAGGAGATGAGGCGCATGTCAAAGAGAGAGGTGGCAAAAGCTAAGGATAAGGTGTATGGAGAGTTGTATGAGAGATTGGACACTAAAGAGGGAGAAAAGGACCTGTACCGATTGGCTAGACAGAGGGACAGAGCTGGGAAAGATGTGCAGCAAGTAAGGGTGATAAAGGATAGTGAGGGAAAGGTACTCACAAGAGAGGAGAGTGTGTTGAGTAGATGGAAAGAGTACTTTGAAGGGCTGATAAATGAAGAGAATGAGAGAGAGAGAAAGTTGGATGATGCGGGGATAGTGAATCAGGAAGTGAAGCAGATTAGCAAGGAGGAAGTAAGGACAGCTAAGAAGAGGATGAAGAATGGAAAGGCTGTTGGCCCAGATGACATACCAGTGGAAGCATGGAGGATCTTAGGAGAAATGGCAGGGGAATTTTTAACCAGATTATTTAATGAAATTCTGGAAAGTCAGAGGATGCTTGAGGAGTGGAGAAAAAGTGTTTTGGTACCTATCTTTAAGAATAAGGATGATATGCAGAGCTGCAGTAACTACAGAGGGATAAAATTGATCAGTCACAGCTTGAAGTTATGGGAAAGAGTAGTGGAAGCTAGGTTAAGAAGGGAGGTGATGATTAGTGATCAGCAGTATGGTTTCACGCCAGGAAAGAGCACTACAGATGCAATATTTGCTCTGAGAGTGTTGCTGGAGAAATACAGAGAAGGTCAGAAGGAGCTGCATTGTGTCTTTGTGGACTTAGAGAAAGCATATGACAGGGTGCCTAGAGAGGAGTTGTGGTATTGTATGAGGAAGTCGGGAGTGGCAGAGAAGTATGTAAGAGTGGTACAGGATATGTACAAGGGTAGTGTGACATTGGTGAGGACTGCAGTGGGAGTGACAGATACGTTTAAGGTGGAGGTGGGATTACATCAAGGATCAGCTCTAAGCCCTTTCTTATTTGCAGTGGTGATGGACAGGTGGACAGATGAGATTAGACAGGAGGCCTTGTGGACTATGATGTTTGCAGATGACATTGTGAGATGTAGTGAGAGTAGTGACCAGGTTGAGGAGACCCTGGAGAGGTGGAGATATGCTTTAGAGAGGAGAGGAATGAAGGTCAGCAGGGCTAAAACAGAATATATGTGTGTAAATGAGAGGGAGGGTAGAGGAATGGTGAGGCTGCAGGGAGTAGAGTTGGTAAAGGTGGATGAGTTTAAGTACTTGGGATCAACAGTTCAGAGTAATGGTGAGTGTGGAAGAGAGGTGAAGAAGAGAGTACAGGCAGGGTGGAATGGGTGGAGAAGAGTGTCAGGAGTGATTTGTGACAGACGGGTACCAATAAGAGTGAAAGGGAAGGTCTACAAGAGGGTAGTGAGACCAGCTATGTTATATGGGTTGGAGACGGTAGCATTGTCGAAAAGGCAGAAGTCAGAGCTGAATGTGGCAGAGTTAAAGATGTTAAGATTTGCACTGGGTGTGACTAGGATGGACAGGATTAGGAATCAGTATATTAGAGGGTCAGCTCAGGTTGGACAGTTTGGAGACAAAGCAAGAGAGGCGAGATTGCGTTGGTTTGGACATGTGCTGAGGAGGGATGCTTAGTATATTGGGAAAAGGATGCTAAGGATGGAGCTGCCAGGTAAGAGGAAAAGAGGAAGGCCTAAGATGAGGTTTATGGATGTGGTGAGAGAGGACATGCAGGCGGTTGGTGTGAAAAAGCATGATGCAGAGGACAGGAAGAAATGGAAACAGATGATCTGCTGTGGCGACCCTAACGGGAACAGCCGAAAGAAGATGATGATTTGGGTCTACTTCATAAAATACTAAATTTCATTTGACCGAGACTACAATACTTAATTTTCAAAATACTGAAAACTCATTTGACTGAGTGTCATTATACTGAAAGCTTACAATACTGAATTTCAAAATACTGAATTTTAAGCCATAGACATGCACACTTACAACATCAATGACTAACTCTTTCCAAAACTTAAAAACTACTTACTTACTCTCTTAACAGTAACCGGATGATATAAAATGAAACTAGGTGGGGGTTATGTCCCCACACCCCCTAATGTGGGGTTGCACCCCCACACCTCCCCCAACTATAATGTACATACAATATAAAAATGTAAAGAGGCATACCCACATTTAGAATCACTACAGCAGTACTTTCTGTGCTACCATTGGTATTCTTATAGTCGGCACTTTAAGTTACAGTGATGTATTTTTATCAGAAGCAAGTTACAGGTGAAGGTAAACACACATTACTTCTATGGCTTAAAATTCAGTATTTTGAAAATCAGTATTGTAAGCTTTCAGTATAATGAGACTTAGTCAAATGAGTTTTCAGTATTTTGAAAATTAGGTGTTGTGGTTTCACTCAAATGAAATTTAGTTCATGTGAAGTAGACCCATATATATATATATAAATATATATATATATATATATATATATATATATATATATATATATTTGACTCCTATGTCAAATTTACATTAGCTACACCTTTAAGCTGGCACTGCATGCCATTCCCAAATATTAAACTGTGTTCTTTTAATGTCCATAAACCCTGAAGATATCAAAAGGAATAGGCAGCTGCACAAGAAAAAATTGACACCCCTAAGAGAGTACTGGGGTAAGTATATGTGCTTCATCATGTCTTGCTTTTAATATTAACATAAGTAGTGATTCATTCAAAAAATGTATATCTTTCTTTCATCAGTGCCACTTATGTGATTACCACCATAGCTCAAAGGTAGCAGGATGACTGTTTAGTGTTATTAGTGTGTTTGTGCAAGCATCCTCTTTTATATGTGGAGAAGTTGGTCAGAATTTTAAGTCTGTATGCCCCTATTGTGAGGATGCCTGTCGGCTCAATCCCCCACATCACCCCATCCGCCACTCTCTGATTATTATAACTATAGTATTACATAAGGTAAGAGTATCATTATTAGCTGAGTGGACATGTTGTTTCCTTTGCATATTATATGAAATGTTTTCAGTATGTATTTATTAGGCTGTGTGAGACAATGAAGATGACAGGAAGCATTCTGTCACTACCCCACCATTTTTTTTCTTGCTTCTCACCTTCACTACAGTCGATGAAACAAAGCAGTCAAGGAAAAATGGCAATATTTGAAATTTGCACTTCCTATTTCTGTTCCACACACAGTACTAGCCCAGAGAAACAAGGAGGCTCTGGTCTTTGGTGCAGGCTGGAGAAGTTGTTTGACCGCAACTGAGCTACAAAATATAAGTATTTTTTGATTATTTTAACAGATTACTGTTTTTATAATTTAATATATATAAAGCACTTTGTCTATTCAGAATCTTCAGAAATATTTTTCTGTTTAAAAACTTTCATAGCTTGTTGTCTTAGGCTATTGTATAAACTGAAACATTTACTCTGTGTAATTATCTCTTGGCTAGTGGGGGCTGGTTCTTTTGTGTTCTTGTAAAAAAAAGTTGTTGTTCTGGTCTTTGGTGCAGGCTGGAGAAGTTGTTTGACCGCAACTGAGCTACAAAATATAAGTATTTTTTGATTATTTTAACAGATTACTGTTTTTATAATTTAATATATATAAAGCACTTTGTCTATTCAGAATCTTCAGAAATATTTTTCTGTTTAAAAACTTTCATAGCTTGTTGTCTTAGGCTATTTTGTCCCACCCTCCCTCCCTGTCGGTGTCTTGCTCTTATACTTGGTGGCTTTGCAGTTGCCCGCCCCTACTGTGACACACCTCCCAGTCTAGTGTCATTAGCTCATTCTTCTTAATACAGAGAGAACATTTGATAAGGCCTTCTGTTCCTCCTTTTTACCTTTTCAAAAAGTAAAACAAAACTTTTTTTTCTTCTTCGCCTGAACCTTCTTGTGTTCTGACTGTCCTTCTCAAACATATTGGAAATATACAGTATATTTCAGAGCATTTGCTATAAATGTATTTGCTATAACTGATTTAAGTATTTTTTCTGGCTTTTTGAATATTTACTGCTTAGCGACTGCATCTTAGCCTGTTTATACAGCTCTGCATTCTATTTAAACTGTTTTTGTGTTGATTAACTGTTTTGCACTCTTAAAAAGTTATTTGTTGCTTAATTTTACCTGTAGGCTAACACACTCAAGTGTGCTAGCCACTTAAAAGCATTTATAGCATTTACTGTCTGTTTTTTTTCCTTGTCTCTGTAAAAAAAAAAAAAAAAAAAAAAATCTCTTGTTTTCCCACCTTACTGAACTAGAGTAGTCCAGTTTCAGAGTTGCTGATCCCTGGGCTTTGTTTTTAGTTCCTGTTACTGATCCATTGCCTTATTAGGAAGGAGGGAAGTTTCTTTGCTTACCAGTGGGAGTGGGAAGCACTGAGCAGCCTTTTGTCCGAATTGGTGAAGTTTCAGCCAGAAACTAGTAGTCTATTGGTCATTTTGGGCCAATTCCTAGCTCCTTTCAGCCCCCTGCTATAAAACATGCTAAACACATGTTTTCCAGCTTGTACCAACTCTGCACAGATCCTCGTGGTGGCCTGCAGAGTGATCCAAGCAACAGAGAGCTAAAAGAGTGACTTTCTACCAGATATAAGTATTTTTTGTGGCTTTCCCACTGTTATTAAGCTAGCGACTGCATTTCGCCTGTTTTACTGCTACTTTAAGTGATTTCTGCATTTTACACTGTTTATTGCACTTTAAGTTACTAATTGTTGCAAATTGTTTCTGTAGGCTACACACTAAAGTGTGCTAGCCGATTTACAGCATTTATAGCATTTACTGTCTGTTTTTCCTTATCTCTGTAATAAAACAAAAAATCTCTTGTTTTCCCACTTTACTGAACTAGAGTAGTCCAGTTTCAGAGTTGCTGATCCCTGGGCTTTGTTTTTAGTTCCTGTTACTGATCCATTGCCTTATTAGGAAGGAGGGAAGTTTCTTTGCTTACCAGTGGGAGTGGGAAGCACTGAGCGGCCTTTTTGTCCGATTTGGTGAAGTTTCAGCCAGAAACTAGTAGTCCATTGGTCGTTTTGGGCCAATTCCTAGCTCCCTTCAGCCCCTGCTATAAAACACGCTAAACTGTACTGCTGATCTAACCAGCATATCCTATAACTGAAAAGTTCATCTCTACTTGATTCCCAAGTAGACTATTCTCTATCTGTAAAGCCTAGCACTTACTCCTACAGTACTTGCACCTTGATAAAGCACTCTTATTATAGATAGTACCCCACCAGCCCAAAACCCACTTCCCCGGAGTCCTTTGAAAGTTCTTTATCTACTACTTCTAGTATGTCGAGGATCAGTTGCTAGTGTCCTCTCCAGCTCAACTGGTGAACCTGGGAATATTGAGGCAATGTTACAATTGCCTCATGTACCTGAACAATCCTCTCCTTCTCCCACAAAACACAAATACATGCGAGAGATGCAACTATATGGCCAAACTGGAGGCTGAGCTCTCTCAACATAGGACTGGCAAGACCAGACAGGAGGAGAAGGCAACCACACACAATACATACCCAGTCACACATGGTACCATCACAACTTCAAATCATACACATACTCACACAAAGACATACTCGGAGGCTCTGGTCAAAAATTTACCAAAACAGCAGAGGCCACCAAAGCAGACACCCAAACAACTACCACCTCACGACCCAACACATGCAACACATAGACCACACAGTCAGAGTGTCAAACAGTCACAGCCCTTAAGGCCAAACAAAATGCCAGACACACTTGTCATTGGTGATTCCATAGTCAGACACACTGGCGTCCGCTCACCAGACTGAGTAAGGAGAAGGTCACAGTAAGCTGCCTGTCGGGCGCTAGAATCCGCCACATAACGCAAGCACTCAGGTCTCTCAACAGCAGGTACAAGTACGACTCAGTCATTGTCCACGCTGGTGGCACCGACCTGAGACGCACCTCCTTGGACTGCATGAAAAGGGACGTCGAGGAGCTCTCTGATTATGTAGCCCAGGCAGGTATGACCCTGACCTTGAGCAGTATCCTACCTTCACCTAGAATGATGCCACAATACAGTGATAAGATGATCAGCTTTAATAATTGGCTTAAATTCTGGTGTCATTCAAAGGGGATCCAATGTCTGTCTGCCTGGGATGACATGCTGGACAAGCCACGCTGCTTCAAGGGACGGCTTGCACCTGTCACCCTGGGCTTCGGATATTGGCAAAGGCTCTTGCCACCCCATAGTGCCTTTTTAGGCAAGGCTCAAATTCTAAACCTACCACCCTAGAACACCAAAAGGAAAAAAACTAAGGGTAATGCTGCTCAATGCCAGAAGTCTCAATCTCAAGATGCACGCACTCGAGGCCCTTCTCAATATGGAGAACATCGATGTCTGTGCTGTGACAGAAACCTGGTTCAAGGCTCCTGAGAGCACCCCAGCACTAACAGGTTTCACCTCATATCATACGTTCCGGCCCCAAAATCCGGACAACACCAAGAAAGGAGGAGGGTGTCCATATTCATAAAGGACACCCACACCTCAAGGTTGGTGGCAACGCACGATGCATCGGAGACCATCCAGGTGCAATTAACCATAGGCAAGACTGCTCTGCAATTTGTAGCATGTTACAGGCCACCCTCTCAAACTCAGGAACCTCACATGGCCTTCCTGAAAACATTGGAGGGATAAATGTATCTCCAAACACCATCATACTAGGTGACTTCAACTACCCTAATATAGACTGGGAACACTACTCAAGCCCAAACACTCTAACCCAAAGATTCCTGGAGTTCATAAACTCAAATGCCATGGAACAACTAGTCACCATCCCCACAAGAGGTGAAAACATACTTGATCTCATCATCACGAACATGGGATCAAAATGTTCAACACCGAAGTATACCCCTCACTGGTGAGATCAGCTCATAAACTAATCTCGCTGGAGGTCCTCATCCCGCCCCACCTGAAACAAAAAGACCACAGTGAAAAACTTCTCAAAAGCCGATTTCACACTTCTAAAAACTAGTGTGGTCTCCTTTAAGGCCCCTGAGCCAGTGGTAAACATTACCCAAACCGCTGAATCACTTACAAATGCCTTCTACCAGCACCTACAGGACTGCATGGATCAGGCAATCCCAAACAAAACTAAGACTCTCTGTACCAAAGGCAAGCGTCCAGTCTGGTGGACCCCAGCCATAAACAAGCTCTACAACAAAAGGAGGAAGCTACTACAAGATAGAGCAAAATCCTTGAAAGGTAAGACACCTTTGATCATTATAAGTAAAAACTAAGAGCTCTCATAAAATCATCCAAGGCAAATTTTGAGAGAAAAATCGCCAAGGACTCTAAAGACAATCATAAGGCCTTCTTTAGCTATGTTAGAAACCTAGGAGGAAACTCCCAGATATGCTCAGAATTAGTTCAAAATGATGTGAAAATTACTGAACCTACACACATTGCTAACATACTGGCTGACAGGTTCAGTGCAAACTCCCCCAAAGGAGAGAAATCTATACCAGAGGATTGTTGCCCCCCAGACCTCTCCAACGCCCAGGTGAGAACTGCCCTCACTAAGGCAAGAAACACAGCATCCATGGGACCGGATGGTGTCCCCGGCTGTGTGCTTCATGAACTCAACGAGGAATTAAACCCACAGTTAGGACAGCTGTTTAATCTTTGCCTCACCTCAGGATACGTACCCAAGGAGTGGCGCACGGTGACTGTGGTCCCACTTCATAAGGGCGGTGCCTCCACAGACCCTGGAAATTACCGCCCCATTAGCTTGACAAGCCTTATCTGCAAAGCCATGGAGAGGATCATAATGGAACTCATAAATAAAGACATAGGGAACTTGCAGACTTTGGATCCAACCCAGTTTGGCTTTGTCAAAGGCAGATCCTGCCTCTTAAACTTGGTTGACTTTTTCGAGACAGTCACCAAGGCCATTGATGAGGAAAGGCAGTCCATACAGCCTACCTCGACCTGGCAAAGGCCTTCGACACAATACCCCACTCAGGTATCATCGAAAAACTCATCAGCTTGAATGTAAACCCATACATCACAAGATGGGTTGCAAACTGGCTAAGCGACAGAACCCACAGGGTCAGAGTTGCTGGAGCCATGTCAGACTCAAAGCCTGTCACAAGTGGTGTCCCACAGGGCTCAGTCCTGGGTCCACTCTTGTTCGGCATCTACTTTTCTGAAGTACAAGCAAACACAGGAGGGTTATGGCTGACAAAGTTTGCAGATGACTGCAAACTGGGCGCCATAGTCGAAAACACATCTGACACAGATATCCTCCAGAAGGGCCTCACAGAAACGGATAACTGGTGCCAGAGCCATGGCCTGAAGTTAAACGCCAAAAATGCATAGTCATACCCTTCGGGAAAAACAAGGTTACCCCTAGCTACCATATAGGTGACAATCCACTGAGCACAGAAAAGTCATCAGGGATCTGGGGACCCAAGTTGACAGTAGTCTTTCGTTTGACACTCATGTTGCTAAAGTAGTTAGGAAAACCTTCTATATCGCCCACCTGATCATGAAGGGATTCACATCTAGATCAAGGGAGGTCATCGTCCCCTGTACTCATCACTCATTAGACCTATGATTGAGTACAATGCCCTGTTCGGAATGTATCTGACCAGACACCTGATGCAGCTTGAAAGGCTCCAAAAGTTCCTCACCAAAAGGATAAAGGGTCTCAAAAATATGTCTTATGCTGCCCGACTGAAAGAACTCCAGCTTTATTCAGTCTCATACCGCTTGCTCAGAGGTGACCTGTGCCTGACATATAAGGCCATGTCAAACCCAGATTTGATGAATATGCTTCACCTCAAAAAATCTAGATCCCTCAGAACCACAAGGGCGGGAGACTTAAACCTTGACACGGTTATAAATAGAACGTGCTGGAGGGACAGATTCATCACCCAGAGACTCCCTATGCTGTGGAACAAAATCCCGGTACATGTGAGGCAGAGCACCTCGCTGGCCTTGTTCAAGAGGAATCTTGACCAATGGATGGGAGATCGCAGATATACCCCAGGGATTACTTCAGTGTCACTGCTTGACAGAGGCACAGAAAAATGATAGGCATAGTTTTTATTCAAACTAAAGGGGTGGCGAAAGCCACATAACTATGGGCTAGGCTTATAAATGCCCTTGGGCAGATAGCCTAGTATGAACCTATGAACCTATGAACCTATGAGAGAGAAGGAAATGATGGAGTGGTGAAAGAAATTGAGGAGAAAGTAAAGGTGAAGACCAGAGAATGTGTGCAGGATTCTGAGGAAGTGTTTAAAAGAAATCTGTTTGATGGAGATGAGTCAGCAATGATGGATGTATGATTGCAACCCTCCAGTCAGGAGGGTTGCAGGATGATTTACTTAAAGAAATGCTGGTCTAGAGTGAGACAGTAAATGAAGGAGATGTTTCCTAGGGGGGCAGTATGGAGAAAATACAAAAGGGGGATGCCAGGACAATCCTGAAGAATAATGGTCAGATGGAAAAGAAAACATATGCAGAGAAAGTAAAAGCAGGCAAAGGTAAATAAGGCAGAAGAAAATGGAAAATGGAAGTTAGTGGTAAGGATTCAAAGTATAGAAGACAAAGAAATGGACAGATGAATTGCCGGACAATTTAATAACTCCTGTGGGTGTAAAAGCACACGAATAAGAGCATTTATTCTTATTAACACAGAGATACTTTGTGAGATTATATTTGAGGCTGTTTTTTCACTGGAAAATTTTCTTGGAGAACATGAAAAAGGACTGTAACCCATGGAATCTTTGTGATAAAAGCATTTAACAGGGAAACAAAAAAGAAAATTCAGGTACAATTTTTAACAGCGGTAGAAAGAGAGACTTTGAAAGGACATTTGAAATGTTAGTTAAAGAAGTGCTGGATATTGCAAAAGTTTATGACAAAAAGGGTTTATGGACTGGTGGCTGGTATTATGTTAAAAATAGAAAGAGAAAACATTATACATATACCAAGCATGAAAAATGTGGAGAGGGAACAGGGGTTTCGTAACATACTGGGAACAGACCAAAGCATTTTTTGTGGAAAAGAACGACATTTGATAGTAACTGTGACAAAAGAAAAATTTATATTTGTGGGGAAATGGGACATGATGCAAACAATGTGAATTGAAATGTTATAAATGTAACAAAATTGGACATTTGTGTATGGATTGCAAACATGAAAATAAAAGTAAGGGAAAAGAAAGAGACTAGAATGAACAAAGAGAAGAAATGTTAGAAGTAGTAGAAATAGAAGAAAAATTAGACGAGATAAAATAAAAAGAACATAGAAGAAGGTACTAAAATAAATGATGAAAAAGACATAAATTGAGAGGTAGTAAAAGAAAAAATATTATATTAAAGTGATAAATACAAAAGGAAAAGGAAATGGATGAAAAAGAGTATATACAGAAAGAAAAAATAAATTAAATTATCTTTAATGGTAAATGGATTTTAGCAGCAATATTAAGTAAACCAGATGTGGTTATGGAAAAAGGAGTTGGGATCTAATAGGGATGAACATTTAGTATGATTGTAAAGGAAATTATGAATATGTGTAAACAGATTTGTATATTTGTATATCTGCACATTTGTAAATATGTAAGCATGTTGCATTTTGTAAATAAGAGGTCTTTTTGTATATAAATAAAAGACCTCTGCTCTTTTCCATGTGAAATTACTGTCAGGCCAAGACCAGAAGAGAGTGTGTAGAGGAGATGTGTAACACATGCTTGGAGAAGTTGAGGTTACATCAGAACACAAGCTAAAAAGTAGTCAGCAGAGCAATGTAGATATAAATTGTGGTGGATTAATGCACATAAAAATTACTGAGGTTCAAAAGGGAGGTTCGGAAGATGAAATATTAATTAAAATATTTGAAGAGTTAAAACCATCAAATGAAGTCCCAGCTTCCTGGTTGGACATAGATCTGGATAGTTTACTTGTGTATGATGGTGGGAAGAGAAACTTTAAAAAGGTACTATAACTGAACCTACACAGAAAAAGGGGTCAGTATGAAATATGGTGCATAACCATGTAAGGTGTATGTAAAAAAAAAATAAATGAGACTTCAGGAGAATCAAAACATGTATTGAGAACTGAATCTAAAAAAGAAGAAATTATTGATAGATACTTTGTATGGGATGATGCTATATCAGTGTTGGGCATCAAAGGTGAAGTTAAGAGCATTTGTACTTATTGGGACTGAATCTTTTTTATAGAAAAATTTTTTTATGAATTTTTAAATTAAATATTGTTGTGTGCCTTGGAATTAATGGTAGCTAGGGTAATGAGAGAATGTTTAAAATAAGAATATATTTACAGTTTAGGACAGTTGATATTGATGAAATTGAAATAAGGTTTTAGTTTGAGTAACAATACAAAACAGTTTATGAAATTAAAAAATGTTATAATGATTACAGAAAATTATGAAATGGGTGTTGGGAAATTGTGGTTAATTTAGCTGTTAAAGATAGCATTATTGTTCATTTACCATTAACTAATGAGAAAGCTGGCATTATTGTTCATTTACCATGTTTTGTGATAATTAATGGGAAAGAGGATGTTGAGATATGTTGGGCAACTGAAAAAGTACAGTTGTGTACACTTACCATAAATTTAGATGTTCGAGTGTATTCACTGTTGCAGTCATTACATTTGGGTAATCTGCTGGCAGGTTGCCCTCAGTCGGCCTGATTAACAAAGTCGTGGGTCCTGCGTCGTTTGTTGTCCCTTCTTCCATGATGTCAGGTTGTCAGGGGTATAAAACATGCAGCCGACACCATTACATCAGTTTTTCTTGCCCCAGATGTCAGGTGCCCCCTCAAATGGGGAGCAAATAAAATTAAAAACACAAAACTCCAAACAAAAGCAAATACACCAAAAAAGGATTTTAAGCATAGTAAAAGAAAGTAGAGGTATAGTCAGAGAAAAACACAGGGCTAGAAGGAGGGTAACCAGGACTGCAACAGTGAATACACTCGAACATCTACATTTATGGTAAGTGTATACAACTGTAGTATGTTCTTCGTGTTTCACTGTTGCAGTCATTACATTTGGGTAGATTCCCAAAGCTATGGTTGGGAGGAGGAAGCTATACAGCATTAGGACCAGCTATAGGGCCCCGTAAGACAGCAGTGGCAAAGCCAGCTCTGGATTTAGAGAAAATTGGTAAATGATAATGTTTGGTGAAAGTATGTACAGAACTCCAGGTAGCAGCTTCTAGAATATCCTTGGTAGGAACACCTCTGAGAAAGGCTGCAGAAGTAGATGCAGCCCTGGTGGAATGAGATCTGATCCCCTGGGGGATAGGTTTTCCATGGTGCTTATAGCAGAAATGAATGCAATGGCTTATCCATTTAGAAATGGTTTGTTTTGAAATAGCCTTCCCCTCTGCCCCAGCAGCAAATGCTACTAACAATTGTTCAGAATTTCTTCGAAATTTATTTCTGTCCAAGTAGAATCTAAGTTGTCTGTGCACGTCCAAGGAATGCAGAATCCATTCTCCTTTGTTCTGTGGATTGGGATAGAAAGTTGGCAAATGAATGGACTGATTAAGAGCCACACTGGGAACCACCTTGGGCATGAAGGATGGATTGGTCCTCAGAGATACCCTGTCTGCATGAGAGATGATGAAAGGCTCCACTGCCATAAGGGCTTGTAATTCAGATATCCTTCTAGCTGAAGTCATTGCTAAAAGGAAGGCTGTTTTCCAAGAAAGAAATTTTAAGTCTGCAGTAGCAGCTGGCTCGAAAGGAGGTAGAGTGTGTTTCTCCAAAACAAAGTTAAGGTCCCAGCAGGGGTAGGAGCTCTCCTGGGTGGTCTCAAGTTCTTTGCCCCTCTGAGATACTGCTTGAGCAGGGGATGAGAAAAGAGGGGTGGTTCTGTGTTACAGTGAGCTGAAATAGCTGAAGCGTGGATTTTAATAGAGGAAAAAGGCAGGCCCTTGTGAAGCATCTCAGTTAAGTATTGCAAAATCTGAGGTAAATTGGGTGCTGCTGTGCTCATCCCTAAAGATTGGTTCCAGGCACATAATCTTTTCCATTTGTCAGCATAAGATTTTCTAGTACTAGGTCTTCTTGCCTCCAAGATGACATCCATCACAGGTTTGCTGAGGGATGCTAAGGGTGAATTTAAGTGATTAGCCAAGCTGCAAGGTTCAATGTTGGAAGCTGATGGTGCAGAATTTGGTACTTCTGCTGAGACAGCAAGGAAGGTGTCTGAGGCAGGCGCCATGGAGATATTTGTGACACACTGCACAGAAGCAGGTACCAGTGTTGGCGTGACCAGTCTGGAGCAATCAAAATCATTCTTGGTTTGTCCTGTTTGACTTTTAACAGAACTTTTCAGAGTAGAAGCAGAGGGGGAAGGCGTAGACTGATAGGTTTTTCCAGCTGAAGGACAGAGCATCCACTTTCCAGGCTTTTTTGTGGGGAGTCCTTGTGCAAAATTTGTCCAACAGGTAGTTCTGGGGGGGGCAAATAGATCTATATCCGGGCTCCCACATTTGCTTGCCAATATGTTGAAAATCCATGGTTCCAGTTACCACTCATGTGGGTCCATGAGATTTCTGCTTAGTCCGTCTGCCAGTGTATTCAATTTTCCTGGCAGGAATTGAGCTTGTAGGTGCACTTGATAGCTCAAGGCTGTGTTCCACAATGCCATGGCTAGTCTGCAGAGGGGGTAGGAACATGTACCCCCCTGCTTGTTTATGTACCACATAACCGTAGTGTTGTCCGTCTTTACCATTAGTTGTCCTGGAAGAATGTAGTCCTTCAAGGCTGTCAGAGCATTCTGTACAGCTAACATTTCTTTTTGATTGATATGTAGGTGCATTTGATTTGGGTTCCATTTGCCCTGAATGCACTTCCCTGCCAGGTGCACCCCCCCATGCATAGTCTGATGCATCTGTAGTTAGGGTTTGGGTGGCAGGGGGTAGTGTGAATGGCAGTCCCTTGTTTTGGTGGCAGGCCTCTGCCCACCATAAGAACTCCAGGTGTAGGCAAGGTATGATAGGAATCATTGTTTCCAGGCTGTGAAAGTGTTGACTCCATAGACTTTTTAAGTACCACTGTAGTTTCCTCATATGCAGTCTTGCATATGGAATTAGAAGAATGCGGGAGGCCATGACCCCCAAGGCGTGCAGTATTTGTCTTGCAGATAGTAGGGTTTTTGTGGCCACTTGTTTGAAGTAAGTTACCGAATTAATTTGCTTCTCTGGCATGAGGAAAGTCATCTGGGCAGTTGTATTCAAGCTTGCACCCAGGAATGTAATCTGTTGAGAGGATACCAGTTGTGATTTCTTTTCATTTATGTTGTAGCCTTGTTAAGTTAGAACCTTTTTTACAACCGCCAGATGATGTAGAAGAATGCCCTGGTTTTCTGCCTGAATTAGACAATCTTCCAGGTATGGATATATTTGAATATTTCTTTGCCTACAAAATGCAATTACTGGAGCCAGGCACTTTGTGAATACCCTGGGTGCAGTAGACAAGCCAAAGGGCAGTGAAGAGAACTGATAATGCAAGTAGCCTGCTTTGAAGCCTAGGTATCTTCTGCAAGATTCCCTGATTGGGATGTGCAGGTATGCTTCTTTTAAATCTAGAGTTGCCAACCAGTCATCTTTGCTTAGCATAGGAAGTAACTGGTGAAGAATCAGCATCTTGAATTTTGGAATGTCCAGAAATGTGTTTAGAGTAGACAGTTCCAGAATTGGATGCCATGATTTGTCTTTTCTGGGTACCAGGAAAAGCCTGGAATAGAAACCTTGTCCCTTTTCCTGGTCTGGTACTGGCTGGATAGCCCCCATGTTTAAGAGGGAAAGTACTTGTTTTTCAGCCTCTGCCCACTGATTTGGGGGTGGGTCTGGCCACCTGTTTGGTGTTGGCAACATGTGGAAATGAAATCTGTATCCCTTGGACACTACATTTAAAACCCATTTGTCCTGGGTTATGAGATCCCAGTTTTTTGCATGAAGAGCAATCTTTACCCTCAAAGGGGTGGCTAAAAGGTAAGTGCTTGGTAATTTTAAAGGAAAGTCATTGAGACTGTTTACCATAGGGGAGTGTCTTGTTATTTCCAGATTTGGAAGTGGAGGCCCCCCATTGCTTAGTTCTGAGAGTCCCCTGGGACTGAAACCTGGTGTTTTTGGTGTGTCTGGGTTTGGCCTGAGAGGATCAATTCTTAGTAGGTCAGTGCCTACTAAATCTTGGAGGTTGCACTTGTAAGAAATCTTTTACAGTTTGCATAGATTTAGCTTTATGTTCCATCTTTTTTAAAACTTCTTCAGCCTTATTGCCAAACAGGCGGTCCCGATTTAAAGGAGCATCCAACAATTTTGCTTTAACATGATCAGGCAGAGATTGCTCCTTAAGCCAAGCATGCCTTCTAAAGCACAGACCCAGTAACAGCAGCCCTGCAAGAGGCCTCTAAAGAATCAAAACCACATTGCAAAGTATGTTTTCCAACTTGTTCAGCAGAATGCAATAAATCCTATAACTCTGTATTTTCCAAACAGTCAGAAATCAACATCATTTTCTGTTTAAGCTGTCCAATAATATGCTGTTGATATTTTAACATATGAAATTGGCAGTTTAAAGCCCTTATTGCCCAAGGTTGCAGAATTATAAACTTTTTTATCCATCTATCCAGCGCCCTGGAGTCTCTATTAGAAGGGGTAAGATTTTTAGCAGTAGAAGCCTTAATGCCCTTAGGCCCCTGAAAAATGGTTTCAGGATCTGCAACAGGATTTTTGAAAAGGAACTTGTGGGACTCAGGAACCCTGTAGTATCTGTCAGGTTTACTAGGAGCTGGAGGCAGGGAATCAGGGGCCAAACTGGATTCTGAGAACACATCATCAACGATGTCTAGTACAGGAGGTATAGCCAAAGGTCTATGCTGAGGTAGAAGAAAAAAATCTCTAAGCCTCTTTTTTGAATTAGAAAATTCCTGACTTTCCCAATGGAAATGCTCCCTTAAGGTATGTAAAGTTTCCCCAAAAGAAAAATCCTCAGGGGGGAAGCAGATGGAATGGAATCCTCTGCATCCGAATCCTCATAAGTAGGTATGGACAAATCCAGGTCATTAGAAGAGTCAGAAGAAACAGAGTCCTGATCAGAAGATTCATAGTCAAGCTCAGCCCAAGGCCTCTTAGAAGGGGGGGGGGGTTGACTACCCCTGATTAGAGTAATTATATTTTCAGCCATTTTGATCATTTGTTTTTTAGGCATAGGGGCCTGAACATGTGGCCTGGGCATCGTTTTTTTAGACATAGGTTGAGATTTAGGCCTTAGTATTGAAGGTGGAGTTGGTTTAATATGCAAGTCTGTAGGCCTGAATACACCCTCAGAAGCCGGTGCCTGCACAGCAGCTCTGGACCCATCCAAGGAAGAGACATCCGCGGGTTCCATAGATGAAGTATCTTGCGGCATACCGGACTCTGAATGGGTCTCAGTAGAGGCCTACAAGTCAGAAGTAGCAGGTATCAGGGGCTGCAAAAGTGCCTCACTGAGTACTGGCGAACTGGCGACTGGCATAGGAGAAGCGTCATCGGCAGTTTTTGACCTCGACAGCCTGTCTTGGTCTTTATCTTTGCATTTTTTCAAAATCCCCATAGTTGGATGGCTAACCGACATCATTTCTGGATAATTAAACCGAGAGCCGAAATATTTAGAGGCAAAAATGTACCGAAGACGGATAGTGCGCTGATTAAATAAAGCACAAAACCGACAGCGAGGTATGTCGTGATCAGGGCCCAGGCAAGGAATACAGTACAAGTGAAAATCTTTATGAGGTATTTGCTTTCCACAAGTAATGCAATTATTAACTTTTACTGACATTGGTAAGGAGCAAGAAAAAGTTTCCCCAACGGGGTACTTAGCCTTAAGTTGAAGACTTTGTTTCTGAAACTTGAAAATGAAAATTTCAGGAGTTGGCCGACCGGCACTTGCGAACTGCTTCTGCTTTGGGCACCGCACAGCAAGAAAGACTAATGTAATGGTGTCGACTGCATGTTTTATACCCCTGATGACCTGACGTCATGGAAGAAGGGGCAGCAACCGACGCAGGACCCAAGACTTTGTTAATCAGGCCGACTGAGGGCAACCTGCCAGCAGATTACCCAAATGTAATGACTGCAACAGTGAAACATGAAGAACATGTTTTTACTGTGGATCTGGGAAACATTTTAGTAATGAATGTCCAAAAAGATGTTTCTAATGTGGGGAACTAGGACTTGGAAAAAAAAAAGAATGTTTGATGAAATGCCAGATATACTGAGATAGAGCATATTTAGTTAGATTGTAAAAAAATATACTGAAGGGCAAGGAAAAATATATTAATGAAGTTAATGTGTTAAGTGAAAGCAGGGGAGTGAACTGCAAACAAGTGATTTAAGGTGTAATGTTAGAAAGAAGTGGATGGTGATGGTGAAAATATTACTTTGAGAATTTTGGTCAAGAAGATGTTGGTGCAGAGCAGAAAGAAAAGGTAAATAAAGGTACAATAAGAACAAGAGATAAATAGAGGAAAGAAAAACAAATTAAAAGACAAAATACAAAAAAAAAAGAGAGAAAGAGAAAAGAATGAGTACACAATAATTTTCCTGAATGTTCATAAGATCATAGGCAGTTACTAGGCTATTGGCTCTCAGGGCCTTATAAGCCTAACCAAGAGTTTAGCCCATGTTTAGGCAAGTCAGCACCTGACCCAGCAGGGACATGGGTGGAATCTCAGGGGTTTATTTTCTGTTTCCCATCCAGTTATCCAGGTTGTGCTTAAAAAGGGGTAAAAAGGTACTCTGCTTGACATCAAGAGGGAGTCAATTGCACAGATGTGGAAGTCTCTGGGACACAAATCTGTCCCACCAACAAGTCCTCTTGATGTCACAGACCAGGTTGAGGCAGCGAGTGTGGGTTACATGAGTGGAACTTGACTTGTGGATATGCAGCAGATTCATCAAGGCGGGGTCAGAGATTGCCTTGTATGCCAGACAAAGGTCACCTCTGAGGAGTCTGTATGAAAAAGTGTAGAGGGATATGGCTTTTAGGTTATCTATATATGGTAGATGTTTGAGGCCCTGGATTCTCCTGGTGAGGAACCTCTGTGGTTCTCTCCAGCTGCTGCATGTGCTTTGCAAGGTACATGCTGAAAGGAGCATTGTACTCAGAAATGGGCCTTATAAGTGAAGAACACAGGGATGTTATGACCTCCTTGTCCCTGGATGAGATACCCTTACTTATGAAGTGGGCCATGTAGAAACATTTCTGTACAAAGGAAGCAACATGTTGGTCAAAAGTCAGGTTGTTATCAACCCGGGTGCCCAAATCTTTCACAACTGATTGTGTGCTTAGGACATTGTTATTAATGTGATAATTTGTGGGGATGCCACTCTCCCCAAAGGGGATGATGATGCATTTTTTGGTATTCAGCTTGAGACCATGTTTCTGGCACCAGTCATTTGTTTGGGTGAGACCCTTTTGGAAGATGTCCACATCACTAGGGGAATTGATGACAGCACCCAGCTTGCAGTCTTCTGCAAACTTGATCAGCCATAGCCCACTGGTTTTGGCCTGCACCTCAGAAAGGTAAATCCCAAGTAATAGAGGCCCCAAGATAAAACCCTGGAGTATGCCACTTGTTACAGGTCTACTGCTTGAGGTGGCTTCCCCTATTTTGACTAGGTGGGTTCTATCAGTGAAACAGTTTACTACCCATATGGTAACATATGGATTTATGTCTAGTTGAGAGATTTTATCTATTATGATCAAGTGGGGAATAGTGTTGAAGACTTTGCCCAGGTCCACGTAGGTGGTGTGCACCATCTTCCCCTCATCCAAGGCTTTGGTGACTATCTCAAAGAAGTCGACCAGATTTAACAGACATAACCTCCCTTTGACAAAACCAAACTGTGTGGGATCAAGTGTTTGGAGGTTGCCAATGTCCTTGTTAATGAGGTCCATGTTAATTCATCCCATGGTCTTGCAGATCAGGCTAGTTAGGCTGATGGGTCTATAATTTCCCAGATCATTGGACACTTCAACTTTGTGCAATGGGATGATGGTGGCTGTCCTCCACTCAGCTGGGATGAATCCAGTACTCAGGCTTTGGTTGAATAAGGTGCCTAATGGTTCTGCAAGTTCCTGTAGGATGCAGCCTGGGATGTTATTGGGTGTATTTTTTGCCTTTGAGAGATAAGTGATGACCTGTTCCCTAGATATAAGGGGAAGGGGGCAGTTACTGGGGATGTCCTGATTTACTGATGAGGGGGACAGAGATGTGAAGTTTTCACTGAATCTATCAGCCAGCAAGTTTGCTGTATCTACAGCATTTGTGGGTCCAGGACTAATGCTCGATCGGCCATTTCACTGAATGTGAAATGGCCGGGCATACTTACGCGAAAGTGCTTTTCACTGAAGCACTTTTGCATAAATATGCCTGTTGTGCAGATTGCACTACAGTGGGGATACGGGAAAATTCCCTTTTCCCCCACTGTAGTGTGACCTCGGAGTGAGAATCTAAAAGGAGAGGGGTGTGGGGGGTGCAGGGGGCTTGCCCCCCTGCAAAAACGTAAATGTAATGCTTAGTTTTTTTTTTAACACATTTTAACGAAAGCGCTTTTTCGTTGAAAGCGTTTTCATTAAAGTGTGTTTGGTGATAATGGATTCAGACTGTTGAATTTTCATTCAACAGTCCTAGATCCGCATTTGTATATGTGGTGTCCTTGATCACCAGTTCTGAACAGATCTGGGTGCTTCCTTTGAAGTTGCGGACATATGTGAAGAAAGCCTTATGATTGTCTCTAGTAGATGTGGCCAATTTGGACTCAAATTTTCCTTTGGAGGATTTCACTTGTGCTCTTATTTGCTTGTTCAGGCTAAGAAGAGATTGCTTCCAATTGGGCACCTGCTCCTTCTTGGTCCTGGAAAGCAATTTTTTTCCTTTTGTTATAAAGTTTATTTATTGCAGATGTCCAGCAGACAGGTTTATTCTTCCTTGCTGATGATGATTTAGTCCTGTCTGGTATTCCTGATTCCATGCATCTATATGAATGCATGTATCGTGCTTTGGTGTTGTTTTGGATATTGGTGCCAGTTCCTACAGAGTGGGAGAGGACTGTGAAGCTGTTTATACCATCCCTCAGGAGGCTGTAATCAGCTTTGGAGAAGTTTTTTTGTTTGACCCTAGCTAGAGGGGGGTCGGGAGAGATGGTGACTTCGAAAGTGACCGATTTATGGTTGAATCTTACCAGGGAGGATGATACTGTAGGGATGCTGCAGTGGTTACTCATGTTGGTTAATACCATATCCAGATATTATCACCTCTTGTGTGGGTAAAGACTAGGTGTTCCAAGGCATTTGCATTGACAGAATTGAGAAATCTCTAGGCATTTGTGTTCTGGCACAAGTAGTTCTTCCAACCTATGCTTGGGTAGTTAAAGTCACCCAGGATCAGGGTAAATGGTTGACCCTTGACAGATTTGAAGAGGTCCAGATAGGTGGATTGGGCATCTTGAGTCAGATTTAGGGGTCGGTAGCTAGCTATGATTTGAATAGGGGAATTGTCAATGGTTAACTGCACCTGGAGTGTCTCCTGTGCATCATACTGTTATGGAGCTTATCACATTTCTATTATTTTATCATTAATTATACTAATTAATTGTATAATTAATGATGAAAGAAGATTATGGTTCGAATATAGGTGTAAGAAGCAGACGTGATATTATTTGTTTATTAGCTATAATATTATTAACTAAGGAACAGACGGACAAGTAGAAACTTTATTAGATACAAGATTATTAACTAATAGACAAAAAGGACAAGTAGATACTTCACTGGGGGAAATGAAGTAGAATTTTGGTTAAGATGTGTGTTCTGGCATTGTTATAATGATAAGAAAGCCACAAATAAAAATACTGGATGTTGTAAAACTAAGGAGATGTGTTATACATGAAATAAGAAAAGCAATGGATGTTTGCAGACTAATATGCTTATATGCATATACACAAAGTAAGAGGAGGGACAGTTTATTTAAAGAAATAAGGGCATATGTAGTTACAAATATAAGTATAATTATAATTGGATATGTTAATTTAAATTTGATGAAAATGGAAGGAAAATAAAGATGTAAGTTATAAGAAAATAGTTAAGGAAAACCAGGAAATATGCATATAGGAGTGGAATTATTAAGACTGAGATAGATCATGCTGTTTTATCAGAAGAATTGCAGGAGAATATTGCTCAAATAATAAAAGCTGCTGCAGTAGCATTGTCGCCTCACAGTAAGACGTTGTCCTGTTCGATTCTCAGCTAAAGCGTCTTTTGTGTGGAGACATGCGTGAATGGGCGTACCTTCGTTGAAGGTTGTACGTTAGGGCTGGCAACTCAGTATGTAAAAATCTACTGCCAATCACTAGCAGACCGGAGTTCCGCTGTGGCGACCCCCTAACCGGGAAAAGCCGAAAGATACAACAACATGCTATAACATCTGCAATAGCTAGTCAAGAAAAAATAATGAAGGAAGGGAGAGGGAATAAAAGGTTATATGGGGAAAGTGTGAAGGAATTGTGAAGGAAAAGGTTTAAGAAGGAAGTGAGTTGTGAGAGAACATTTAATTATGTTAGATTTATATAAAGACAAGGACAGATGGGTGAGTTATAAGTATAAAAATAAATATATACAGTTAAAAAATTTTTGGGTATAAAAAATAAGAGTATGAGAAACTGATAAAATAATATTAGGAGGAAATACATGGAGGGGAAAAAGAAGAAATAATTAAAAAAAAAGAGCTTAATAAACAAAATGAGAAAATTAATAAGCTCTCTAATGTTTAAACAACAGTGCTTACTAAAGGGGAGAAGTGAAGAAGTGTTGCCTTTTTTCTAGAAAAAGAATTAAATTTGATAAAGGAAGAATAATGTATTAAGAATCAAAAAGAGCAATTAATACAAATTATTAAGCTTATCATTAGGGAAATTGAATAATATTTTAAGAATGTGTATAAAGAAGAAGTTATTGAGGAAGAAAAATGGAAAGTTAAGAAAACTGATTATAGTTTAAATAAAAGAAATAGAAAGGAAGATAATGATGGAAGAATCTAATAGTGTATTACAGGTGATAAAATGTTAACATCTCCTGGACCTGATAGTTTAGGATATGAATCTTATAAGGAAATATATATTATATGGAGATGGAAGAAGGAAAAAAGAAGGTGATAATAAGAATTATGAATGAGTGGATTGGAAGAGGAATGAGAAACAAAAGTGTCATATGGGATAGTAAAATTTATATACAAGAAGGAAGAAGCAGAGGACATGAAAAGTTGGAGACTGCTAACTGAATAATGTAGAATATAAGATTTTTATGAGAATAATTCAAACAACAGTTAACAAAACAATAAAATCAGGTGATTGCAGAAGGTGTATATGAGTTTGTGGGAAGCAAAAGCAAATAAATGTTAGTTTATTGGAATAATAGTAGTTAATATAAAAAATAAATAGGAGTTGGTAAAATAGCAAATTGTGGTACAGAGAAAGCTTATGATATAAGTCGTAAGTGTATGTTGCAGATTTTGAGATGCTATTAGTTTTGTAGGAAGTTCTTAAGTTTAGCAGAATGTGTATATGAAAAGTCATAAAGTAAGAAGAAATGTAATTTTAATGAGTAAATTAAGATTAATAGGGGATAGAAGCAGGGATGCCAACTTAGTAGTTATATTTTTGCCTTAGTCATGGAACCAATAATAAAAATGTCAAAAATAATAGGGAAGAAAAATAAGTTTAGATTCAGGAAAAAATATTCCTATGTATGTCTTATATGGACAATTTAGTAATTGTTACAAATGGAAAGAGTTGGACTAAGTAAAGTATGATAGAGGTAGAGGGGAATGGATGAATAAAGTCAGTTTAAAGATGAAGAAAGAAAAATGTATATAGGACAGGGAGAAAAAGTGAAAAGTGCATTTATTTATTTTTCTATAGCAGAAATAAAGTTGTTAGGGGCTAAGTTTGGAAAGTATATGTTAAAGAACATTGGGAAGAAATATTTTTCAAACTGTAAAAACATTAAATATGTGGAAGAATTTTGAGTTATTTTATTTTAAGAATGTATATTTAATACACTCATATATATTAGGCAAATTGTGATATTTGGATAGTGTCTTTACTACCAGAAGAGATAGAGAAAGAATTGTTAAAGATTATTTTTAATTTTATATTGGGATCTAGATTGAATCCTATAAAAAGTGGAGTGGTATATTATAAGAAGGAAAAAAGAGGTTTGAGACTGATAAATCCTACACATATATATTTTGCATCATTATATATATATATATTGGATTTTTGCAAAATACAAAGAAAAAGAGCAAAATGATGTAGGAAAAGTAGTATGGAGTTACTATATACAATTTTTAGAATGTAAAAAGTGAAAGCATGGGAGGGTTATTTTGAAACTGGCTATTATGAAATAATTAAAGAAATGGAAGCTAAAGTGGAAAGAATTTAAAAAAAAAATAGGAAGGAATAGTATAATGGAAAACTTTTATTATGTGAAACCTTGGTAAACCAAAAAAAGAATTGTGATTAAAAAATGCTAGAAAGATATAAAGATGTTTGAGAAATTAAAGATTTCCCATTGAGATTGATGGAGAAGAACTTCCTGTGAAAACAATTTAAATATATAAAATATAAACAACTGAAAGACAGATTATGTATTAGAAGTAGTACAGAAGAAACTATGGAGCAATTCTTGAAAGATTGCTGTAGAATTAAAGTGGAATTTATGTAAAAATGAGATACATGAGGAAGTGTGTAAAAGTATAAATTTTGAAAAGATAGTGTATGGATATTATTTAATGGAAGAAAATGTAACGTAGAAATGGATAAAATAATTAGTATAATATGGATTACTTGGAAAATAAGATGCAAAGAATTGAATTAGCCAAATACAAGATAGCTGGTATGGCAAGAAAAATAAAAAGATAGATGTGGGAAAAGGGGTGGGGGTAAGATGAATAAGATTTTATTGCTCTGAAAAATGTAAAATATTTCATTAATTATATTGATGATGTGAAACTTGACTTTTGAATTATTCTGTTATGTTGTATTTATAGTGAATGTTTGTAAGTAGTTATAAGGATGTGTATATAAAATAAAGCCCCCATGCTTTTTTCAATAGGTGTCATGAAATCTTTTACATTCACCAGAACTACCACCACCTCAAGCAGATAAGGCCTTAACTGAACATCTCATCCAAACGATGACATAGTCATGAGTGCAGTTATCTCCCTTATGCTGCACTGCAAAGCCAGCAATCAATCTACCTGGTGCAGGAATAGAATCCACAGCCTTTTGCACCAAAGACAAACAAGTTTTTCTACATTCTTACCTGATTATTAAAAAAAAATTCTGAATGCGTTATTTATCAGAGACTATAAGATGTTATGCAAGCTATACAAATTGTAATATGTAACAAGGCATGCACAAAATAAGATCATTCCATAATCAAGAGACTCTGTCATAGACTGCAGACTTAGTGAGAGTGCAATAAGTTATACTAAACATCATCTCTGAAACAGGTACATTTGTTCTCTTGACTAAGTTGTTCCTTCCTTTTTTATTGTAAAATGTTAGCTAATGAACTTTGGTTAAGCAATTTGTTTGAAGAGGCTGGGGACAGTTTGTAAAATGATTTTTCATAAGGTGCTAAAAAGAAGAGGGTTCTGATTAATTTGATGGGCTATTTGTTCCTAAGAGTGTAGAGTAGCAATTTTCTTTGTTTATTTACAAGGAAGGACCAAAACTACCATTTAATAATAAGTAAAGGTGTTTAGCAAGAAGTTCTGTTGCCAAAATAAGAAGCAATTTTGCACTTTGAATACTAGTAAAGTGATGTTCTGTGACAGGCGAAAGGTTAATTATCCTTAACATAGTATTTTCAGAGTTTTGAAGCACGGATCTATATTAGATCAGTGAACACTTAAAAAAGCGAATCCTGATTGATCGACCTTATGTAAGCGAAAGCTTACAATCTCAAACTGTCAGATCAGCAATTTTTTTCCTAGGGAAAAAAATCGCTGCTCCAAAACATATACACACAACACAAGCACACCAAACAGACAGAAATCCACACACATACACCTAAAATCTGACACCTAACCCTACACTAAACTATGCACACCCCACTAACTATCCACTTACCTTAACCCAAACCCTAACCCTAAGGTCTGTCACTATGGCACACTCACCTCACCTGCTCCCTAACCCTAACTCACCTAAATCTGCCCTAACCCTCATGTCCACACAATCGCACACATACCTAACTCGAGCCCTAACCCTAACTCACATAACCCACCCTAACACTCACATCCACACAATCGCACACTTACCTGAATCCAACCCGTAACTTTACACCACAGCACTGAAAATACCAAAGCAACAGAAACAGACAACCGAATTCTTTCCCTAGGAAAAAATTTGAGTTTCTGTTGCTTCGATATTTGTAACTTTCACTAAAATAAGGTCGATCAATCAACATTTGCTTGTTTAAATGTTCAATGATCTAATATAGACCCTTGAAGCACTACTGTGTTGTGTCCAGGTAGTGGGACAATATCTTGCAAAGTATATTCAGTCATTGAAATGGTTTGCACAAATACAACCACATAATCATACACAGTACTTTAAAGCCTGATTCATGCTTTATTGAAGGTTCAACAGTAACAAAGTGTAGATCATGATTAATGTGATTTATTCAAAGATACATTTAAATTATTTTATGTCCTTCACTTCATACCATTAAGTATCACTGTTTACATTATCCTTCTACTATATTGAACATCAGCAAGCCTGTTTCTTTGCAAATGCACCAGTTCACATACTTCTTTGTACTTTAGCAATGCCCTCTTACAGTAACACCTTGTTCTAAATTTATTACCCTCTTTAATTCTAGTTTCCAGCTTCAGGGGACACATTAGATTACTCAGATGGAATGTCTACACACCTCCATTCTAATTAGAATTTCCTCATTTCCAGTATCTTTTCTTGTATTACTTCCCCATAATTCCTATGCCCCTTAATCCACTCCTCTTACCTTGCTTTCAGACTTTGTAGACTCTGGTCTTTTTTACATCCTTGTCATTGCTTTTTGACTATTAACAGGATTAAATACAACAATGCTTCATCAGGAGCAATAAAATTTTCTCCAAAGAGTATCATCATAGGAGTTAAGCTCAATTCTTCTTACCAAATTTGTCTCACACACTTGTAAATATTCTTCTTAAAACCTCCCAAAAATGGACATATCCAGAAGGTTTGCAACTGTTTTCTCACTGATTTACTTGTAAATCTCCATTAGTCTCTTGTGAAACTAAGATACATTTTTAATAACCTACTTGATGCATAAAAATACGGTACTTACATATTATCACAACCACTTTTTCAACAGAAGAAATGGCTGTTTTGAAAGCCATACTCCTGCCGATAAGTTAGGGCTTGTCCTGCAAAATGGAGGATTTCCATAAAGAAGTTCCGCTTTCCACATTTCAGACATAGGAGTATATCTGTGGCCATGTGAATTAGTGAGAAGTGTATATGCTTTTTTGGGGTTTACAGCTGTAAGCATCGTTGTGGTGGAGTCTGAGTTTTTCTTTTACAAAATGACAGCTTACAAGTGTTACCGACAGTGAAGCTTTTCAACAATCCTGCCTTGTGCCAGGAAACCTCACATTTTATGTGGAGAACAGCACCCCAAAAAAAAAATAAGATACGACACAAAAATTTGGCCATTCTGGGAAAAGCTGGAGAGTTGATAAGAGTATCGGCACTCCTGTCTTACTTGTAATGCGATAGTACTTAACGGTTTTGAAACATACTGTGCACCTCCACTGATTTTGACATAGTTTTGGACCACTTGTGTACATTAAAAGCAATGTTTTGTGTTCCTGCATGTTTCTACCAATCTTGTCGCTATTTATATATATTTTGAGTATTTTTAAGTACATTTTGTCGGCATGACTATGGCTTGGAAAATAGCCGTTTCTTATCCTCCAAATGTGGTTGTGATAATACTTAAGTACCAAAAATACTTGTGCAAACGCTGCTGGACAAATATGATACCTACTATCTGGAAAGTGCAGAATATTAGGGAATATATAAACCTGTGTTTAAAATATCATAGATAGTTTACTACCTATTATTTTTTTCAGCTCTTCTGTAACATCATTTTTAATTGAATTAAATACATTTTTAATTTAGAATTTTGTAAATAGAGCTGATCACCCCTTCAAGGTTTGAGTGTATGTCCTTCGAATCATTTATCCATTGATGGGTGTTCTGCCCCAATTTTGCAATGCTCTTCTACATTCATGTTTTTTTTCAATGCCATTTTATTTTTCAAGAAGTCTCTGTCAAATGTCTTTGAGAGAACAAGGAGAGAGAACACTGTATGGTGCCACTGATTTCTGATCATTAGGTGTTCATTTACTACTGTTATAACAGCACTTCATATAGTGTGCCAAGTACAAAAACCTGAGTGGAAAGGATCTATTGAGTCACCTGACCTTAAGGCAATTCTGTACTTGCTTATAAACAATTTTTTCAATAACCTAAAAGGATAGGTTAGAGATCAACTGGTAGTTGTTTACATTACAGTAAACTCTCAGTTAACTCAAGCAACTACCATTCTTAAGCAACCAGCAAAAAAATATCGAAAAAATACAGTACAATTTTCATGTGTTGCATGTTCTGTTTTCCCCCTGCAGAAACATACCTTATGTTTTTAGAGTTTTAAGAGTTTTACAAAGATTACGTTTTTAGAGTTTTTGAGTTTTAAAAAGAAAGATAGGAATAAATTCCCTCTTTCTCCAAGCTGAGAAAAAGTCAAACCAAAAAAATTGTATAGGGTACAGTATTAATCAGGCCTATTTTTAATAGTAACTCTCAAGCAACCAGAAACTACAGTTATCCGGCATCTACCAATCCCCATGGGTGCCGGTTAACTGAGAGTTCAATGTATTATGATCTAAAGATAGTTTCTTGAGAATTGGATAACAAATGCCTCATTCAAGGCTAAGGGGAAAAAATCATTCCTCAGTGAAGCAGGCAAGATCCAGTAAATTACAGGACCCAGTACATCAAAGCTGGCCAGTACTATACTAGAAGTAGTGCAATTGTAGAAATGTAATTGTAGAAACTCTAAAACCACAAACAGAGGTCCAAGTCCATGAAAGGTAGCAAACAGTTTTATTCACAAACAGAATAAGCATTTTCGTCTTGAGTGCAAGACTTCATCAGATATCTCCACATAATTTTACTTAACTATTTATACCATATGCCATTAGATCTAATTAAAATTTAAAGACATATAATGCCTTAAAATGTAAATCCACATGAATGATTTTTATGTTATACTTGCTTTCCTAAATAGATGTACTTTAAAGTTTATTTAGGAATGCAAGTATAACATAAAATCATTCATGTGGATTTACATTTTAAGGCATTATATGTCTTTAAATTTTAATTAGATCTAATGGCATATGGTATAAATAGTTAAGTAAAATTATATGGAGATATCTGATGAAGTCTTGCACTCAAGACGAAAGCGCTCATTCTGTTTGTGAATAAAACTGTTTACTAGACTAGAAGTACATGGTTCCAGTCCGCATGTTGTTAGTTGTAAGCTAGAGACAGTAGTCATGAACTCATCAAAATCTGAATATTGAACACCAACCAAGATTAAAGAGGGAGAGGTGGCCATACTATGCCACTCTGGGATCCACCAAGGGAATAACAGACCTCATGTAGTTAATCTTGGCAAAATATTGAGCAGCAGAGTCTCACTCAGAACTGGGTAAGGCTATCTTGATAGACAGCCAGGCTGGGCTACACAACCTTTCAGCCCTCTGGAAGAGTACAGATGGTTGATTAGCTGTCAGGATGATTTCCCCTTGATAGGAATTCAGATTTCTTGTGGGAAATTGCTGCTTGATAATGGTGTAATACTTATCAAACTTAATCTTGTCACAACATAGCCCCACCCATTCCCAAAGATGTCACAACCTTCTCCAACTTTATGCAGGGTCAAACCACAGTTCACATTTCTTGTAGGGAACATGACAAACATGACCTGGGGTGAGACAGTTTAAGGATTATGACAGAGATAAATTGCACTGTTCTGCTAGGGCATCAGCTCATTCAGCACCACTTTCCACAGGAAACTGAACCAGCTGAGAATTAGGTACTACCCTGAATTAACAATCAGGGGGACTTGATAAGACTAATCCTAAGTGCACAAGGAAGTCATCGGGCCAAGAAACAGGATCCACTACCAGATCTCTAGCAACCACATCTATTACAAAGAACAAGTCCAAGGTACATCTAGATTTATGAGTTGCAGATGTAAGCACCTGAGCAAACTCAAAACAATTCATGAGATACCATTTCTTTATCAAACCAGATACTGATGTTGCTCAACACAACAGGGTGCTGATGATCCAAGAGTGAGTCAATGAGGAAATTAGTGAACCTCCAGAAAGAATGTTTTTATATTACCTGGTGATCGATAGATAAGAAGAAGCATACAGACTGTTCATACAACCACCAGTCATTCAGCCACAGTTTATTATTACTACATACAGCCCCACCATTAATCCTGACTTTCTTAGGACAATGCATAATAGATCATCCTGGTGATTTTGCTACAGCTAAATGAAGACTAAAATTTTCATCCAGCCAACTCATGCTTATAAGTGTAAGGCAGCATTTCACAACAATGTATAAATTCACTTCCCAACTTGTGGCATATCAACCTCATATCTGAATACACAGTCCTAAGAGGGAGACAAAGAAGACTCTATGCTTATTACCTGGCCTTAACAATTCATAGGGACCCTGGGTACCATAATATGAGAGTAATTTGACATTTGCCAATAAGGAAGGTGCCTCTGGCTCATCACTAATATGCTCCCAGAGGGGATCTCCCACTGGCCACCCACCCCTTTGTTGCTCTGCTTTTTAGACGGGGTGATTTTTAAGTTGCCCACCCCTACTGTAAATTGAGCTTAATAAGCTCCTCTGTTTCTACACTACTGTCATATCTTGAATTATTTATGTGCCTTTCCTTGTACTTGCATTGAAAAGTGCATTTCGCCTCTCATTGTCTGTTCTACTGATTTACTTGCTCTCAGTTCATTGTCTAGCTAGCTGTTGGATGAAGTAGTGTATTTTTGCACTCTACCAAGCACTTCTTTTTATATTAAGAGGTCAGTGGATTTTCCATGTAGTGCACTGGGAGGTAGCCTTGTCTGTTTAGGTTGGGGAAACACTTGACATTTCTGCATGTAGTTTTATTGGCTGGAGGGTTTATTAATCAGCCTATCTTGTTTTACTGCCTTTATAAATCCTGTACAACTGAGTGGAGCTTGACTCATTTATACAAAGTGAAGACTTTTATTGAATAATCACACTTTTATAAGCTGTTTAAAGTAAACTGCTATATCCGTATCTTTAAATCTGTTTGTGGTAACATTTCATATCTTTTAAGTTTGTTTGTGGTAGCATTTCACTCAGGACACTCCTTTACTGTGCTTTTACATTAAGAGGACTAGTGGCAGTAATTGTTTACCTGGACTATCTGAGCTGGGAAGCACACAAAATGGCTTCAAGAATTTTTTTATACTGTGACTGTACTTTAACAGTTTAAAACATGTATTGGCTGCTGCTGCTTTAAGTAGTTAATTGCACTGTATTACATTCTATCTGCTAGTTGTAGGGCTGTTGTAGGTAGGTTGTGAGATGCTTTTCCTGTTTCATTGTTGGGTACTTATAGCTAGCTATGACGTGGTAGAGGATTTTGCCTATAGTTAATTGGACATGGAGTAGCTCAAAGCAGTCATACTGCTTGACCAGTCTCAAGGTGTACTTATCCTTAATGAAGATGAATGCATCTCCTCCTTTAGTTCTTTTATACTCAATTTGTTATCTGAACATATGGAAGATATTGTAGCCCTGCACGGTTGGGGTGCTTTCTGTGCCTTTGAACCATGTGTCAGTGACTGCACAAACATCAGCATCTTCCAAAGTGAGGAGTGCCTCCAGGGAATGCAGTTTCTTGTTTAGATTCCAAGCATTAAGCAGCAGTGCCTTGAATTTATCTAGACAGGATTTTGTTATGTTGGGAGGTTGGTTATTTTGACACTGCCTGAAAAAGGCACAATAGGGGTGGCTAATGCCTTTGCCAGTATCCAAAAGCCTAGACAAGACAGGTGCAGACCTTTTCTGGCAAAGCAGCATGGCCTGTCAACTATGTCTTCACATCCTGACAGATATTGGATCCCCTTGGATTGATACCAGAAGCTAAGCCAATTTGTTTTTATTGTGGCATTATCCTTGGAGAAGGTAGAATGCTGGTTAAGGCTAGGCTTATACCTGCCTGTGACACATAAAGAGCTCAGTTATATCTCTTCATATAGTCTAGTGAAGTACATCTCAAGTCATTCATCCCCACATGGACTTTGACGGAGTCCTACCTGTACTTGTGGTTGAGTGACTTGAGTGCTTGAGTAACTTGATGGATCCTGGCACCTGACAGGCAGCTAACCATAACCTGCACCTTATCCAGGGGAACAGAGATAAATCTAGTTTGGGCATTTGCATGTTTAAAAATGAGGTTACTGGTTGCTCATTATGAATAAAATCTTTAAAGTAAGAAAAGTATAAATTAAATAATGAGTATTTAGTGGACTTAAAGATTAGTCATTCAAAACCGGAGAGTATATACTTCATATGTAGAGCTGGAAGAAAGAAGATGAAATTCTCTTCCACTGGAAATTAGACAGGCTGAAAGTGTTCCGGTATTTAAGCATAAAATATATCTATATGGAATTCAGGAAGCATATTTTGGACATTATCTTCATGGGAAAGGGCCAGTATTGATCTATAAACTCCACTGCCAAAATTAAATATTGAATTGAATTGAAAAGATTTACCCAACAGTGTAAACCTTGGGTCTAGATTATTGTCACTGTTGAACTGACACCCCAATCCCTTGTGAAAAATATGCAAAAACGGGGAAAAAGGGGTTATGGATGGATGGATTCAACACTGAAAAAAATACTTGTTGTAAGACAAGTGTTTTATTTTAATACACCACCTTTTATTAGATGTCTAAACTGTGCATAGAACATGTGACTTTTTTAACAAGTGCTTGCATATGAAAGCATACCCTGCATTTTAAAGGTTTTAAGTCCTGAGGTGTAAATAATATCCTGAAGTTTTGTAATATGTTTACTACTTAAACTGCCATCACTCATTTCTCTTTCTTTTTTGGGTGTTCACATGGTATGTAATTCTGTTAAACAGAACATTTAGTAAACTACAAATTTTCAACCATTATTCGATATAATAAAAATATATGTACTACATCACTAAGATAAAAAAGTATTTTTTAAATGCAGTGTATGCATAATCAAAACAAATATCCACAGGAAAAAATATTTTTCAGTGCAAACATAGTAACAGTCAGATGTTTGGCTCCTGAAAAACAAAAATAATACTGTGTAACTACCAATTTTATAATGACACCACTAATAAAATAACTTTTATTTATATATCACTGGCCAGGAGCAGTTTGGGGGCAACAGTAAAATAATGTAATCTTGTATGCCACATGGTTGAAGCCTGCGATTGAAACCGTACATGTCTGCATTTATTCTTGTGTCACATGACAATCAATGTTTTCCTAGTAAAACAAAGTGCTCTGTATTCATTTTTTATAACCCGTTTTAAGCCATGGCAATATTCGATATTGAGCACCTCATCTGCCAGATGTTTGTGTGGCTAACAAAATGCATCTAATCATAAACTAGCCTTTGATTTAATGTCAGACATTGTTAATAATTTGACTTATTGTCACTAAAAGTATGGTAAGGCTTCAAATATAGACATTCTTTAAAGTTGCCCTATTTTGTTACAATCAAATGGAAGGTTAATAGTCGGGGGGGGGGGGGTTCAAAGCTATCAATTGCTGATATTCTCCTGGTCAATTTTCCTAAAGATATTATATAAAAATATGTTGCTTTTCCATGCTCATAATCAGACTGCACATTATCAACCAGAAATAAAATACTGAACATCGGTGTATGTTAGAGACAACTCAGCTTTAAAAAAAATCATTTGAGTTCAAGGGCATTGCATTATGGACATTATTTTCATTTCCTTGTTCACAGATGGTGAATTATTGCATAATTATATTTGATGGATGGATTCAGAAAACTCCACTGCATCTCACTAAATGAATTTGTACAATAGCAACCATATGTAAGGTGTGTGTGATTCAAAAAACTCAGCTACGTGACGTGGCAAGAACAAATAACATTTCATCCATGCTATATGCTAATGACTGTATAATGCAATACCATGTATGATAATGAGGCAAAACAAATGGTAGAGCAATTCAGAGACATTTAGATGTTACACAGTAGAGCTGCACCCTCTTTATATTTTAACTCGTCCATATGCCCTTGTTCTGACAGAGCAGATTGCAGAATTATGGAATTATGTTAGAAATTGTTGCAACTATAGTAAACATGTATCTTCAGTACATGTTCATTGCAACTGCTATGCCTGACATCAACCCTGGAGAAGTCGGGTCATTCATCAGTGCTTAACATTTCATACCCTCCATTACACTGACATAATAGACCATACTATGTGGACAGGGACACATTGCAACAAACTGTGGGAATGTTTTGACCTCAAAAGTAGCCCTGTACCAGTTGTGAAATATTTACAGCGTACACCAAGGTTTGTGTAGCTTTACAGGAACATTTCAGTGACTCAGTGGGGACACAGTTGAAGTATTCTTCAGGCAGATGCCTGAGATATCTCCATCAGTTTTTTGATGCCATACTTCAGCATGTGAGAGAGCATATGTGATTCACACATACCAGAGAGGAGAGAGGGAACATCCTGGGAGAGTCCTATGGTATAGCCTTTTACCCTGAGGTACTGGTGGCCATAGATTGTACGCACATTGAAATAAAGGACCCACCTGGAAAACTGGGAAAGAGGTACATGAACTGTAAAGGGTTTCACTAAATCACCTGCCATGTAGTATGTAATGTACAGTGTGTCATCTATAATATTTATGCAGGCCACCCAGGCAATTTTCATGACTCCCATATATGGTACACATGAGACCTGTACCAACAGTATGTGAGTGGTGACTTCCCACAGGGGAGTCTTGTAGGAGATGCTCAGTATATTTGGAAATCAGGCTTATGACACCCATAATAAATTTGCACAGTGAAACAGATCACTGGTACAACTGTGTACTATCGTAAACCAGAAATATTTTAGAACTTGTGTTTTGGCTGCTAAAGGCATGTTTTCATTGTCTGGCTTCATCTGGTGGTGCTCTGCAACATGACCCTGCCATTTGTTCCAAAATATAGACCACATGTGCAGTGTTACACAATATTATATTAAGGAAGCAGTTACTGCAAGGTAGCCTCTTTCAATGACAGCAGATCCCAGGCCAACAGGTAGTGGAAATTGAGACAGATGAGGAGCCAGTGGAAGAGCCAGCAGCAGGGGAATAAGCATGCCATTTTGAGATGGGCGCAGTATGCCATACTAGCAAATGTGCAGCAGATTGTACATAGCTGTACAATGTAACTGTACAAACTTAAGCAAGTACAGTACAGTACAGCAAAAATTATGCATGCAGAAACACTAGGCTGTGCTTACCTATGTGCAGGTTGGGCATACTGACCATCAGATATGGTCATCCAAATATGTGCAAATGGCAGGGTACAATTATCATTTTCACAGGTGGAGAAGGAAGTACAAGAATGCATACCTTTCAAATGGAAGTGTGAGTGTGAGTACTGAGGTGTATAAAAATAAAAAGTGCTTTTAAGGGAAATGTCACCTGGTATGGGGGGAATTAATGTTGTGCAGAACTATGGCCAGTGGATATGTTTGATATGCTGGAGGCAGTTGTATTATATATGTATCTGTGTGTATATTTGCATTTGTGGACACAGACTCAGCAGTTGGTTCAGCACAGAAGCTTGGACCACTGAATAGGCCCAGAGCATGCATAGCAGAAGATTCTATTTCCCATGCACACCCTCACCCATAGGAGTTGCTTCTGACGGATTTACACTGTCTGTACCATACCCCGTATAGATGCTGGTGTGCTACATGACTTTGACTGACACCTGCTACAAGATGTGCCAGCATGATGATGACCATGACCACAGGGATGGTCTGTCTTGGAAGTAGACAAAGTAGATGTAGCTATAGAAGTAGTAGGAGTGGGATCTTGCATGTCCACAACCTTGTTGCCTAACATTTGTGGCTATAACAGATGATCAGCTTTGAGGATGGCCCTCACTCCTGCAAATCAAGTTAGAGAGGACATTGCACAATCTACTGTGTCATTCAGTCTATCCAATGAATCATACATATGGGACATGCACTTCTGTAGGTCCAGGAAGGTCCACCATGGATCACCCTCATTATCTCTGCCATGGCTGTAATGGCACTAGTCTTTGCCCCCACGATGGCCATTCGCATGCACTGGGCTGTGACAACTGACTGTAATGTTTGTTGAATTTCCTCCTTTGTGCAGATGAATAATGTGTGACTTTTCCAGAGAGAGGAAAAGTGGGATTCCTGGATTGACCTATTTGCCAGGTCTGAGAGAGGGTAGGCAATGCTATTGGCTGCTATTTTTAGGTACTCACTTGAAGGATCATCAGCTGAAGAAGAGCAAGGTTTAAGTTTGCTTAAGAGTAGTTTTATATGGGATGTGGGCACAGGTTTGAAGGTAAAACTTGATGTGGTGATATGTGGCTGCTGGGCAAGGCTGAGATTAGATATTGGGGAATCCTTGATTACAAATACTATACTATCTATGAAATAAGAGTTGAATTGTGCTGTGGTTTCAAGTACTGTGCTACTGGGAAAGAGGTAGTGGTTGAATGTATGGCCGGGATGCAGGATTTCTTTAATGGGTGCCCAGAATCTTTTAAGGTTGTGTTTAGTGTTATTCTGAAAGTTATTATAGAATTGGTTTTGTCTTCATTAATTTGCTTTTTAGTAGAATTGCAAAGCATTCTGAAGTTTTCAAGTTATTATGGTCTTCAATATTTTTGCAATTCTTTCCATGCTTTTTCTCTGAATACAGCACAGTACAGCCTACAACCTTCTCACTATCAAGGCTTGTCATGCCACCACCACCTACAGAATCACCCAGCACTTCTGGATCCTTGTCCACCTCAGTTGCCTCCATACCACCTAACCTGCCTGCACCACCTGTGTCAGGTTGCTCTGCACCAGAGACTGGTACATTGGCACCTGCCAGTAGTGTGAATGGAGATGATATTTGTGCCACCTATCAGCAGCTGACAGACCTTTTGGAGAATCTCATTGACAGGGGGTTGGATGCCTGCATCAGCCACATGGAGAACATACTTCACCAAGTTTTGTCCCTGCTCAACCCTGATTCCATCTTCAGAGCCAGGAACCAGTGATGACAGTACCCAGGATGATGAGAAGTCTTCCTTGGATCTTAGCGGGCAGTGACTGCATATGCAAACACCCATTTCACTCCCCCAACCTGGTCTTTCTCTTCCATTTGTGCTTGTGCCCACCCTAGATGGTTTTACAATCCTCCCCTCAACATCTTTTTTAGTCTGTCTATCTCTTTCACTGTGTGTTCCTCCTCCCTCATTGTGCTACCCCACACCCCATCAGTCATGTCAAACTTTTCCTACTACCTAATCTACCCCTCTTACCTTCCTCTTCCTTCCCTCCCCATTTCTCTTACAAAAACAAATGTGTAACGATGCCCCCCTCCAAAAAAAAATATATGCCTCCCAAGCATACTTCTCAATTGTCCACATTTATACAGAATTTCTAGATTCTTGGCTGATGTTTTTTGTTGTGTTCCTCATATTTTTTTTAGTTTTATAGCAAATCATTGAGTTTCAAACTTCATATTCTTCTGAGAAAGCATGCCAATGCACATCCTGTTATTCTAGTCACTTTCCACATTTATAGGGGCAGTATGAAAAATCTGTCCTTGATTCTGGGTCTTTGTCCCAACATCATGTTGGGGTTTGACCAGAAGTCTGGAGTTAAGAATTTGAGAGTCATGCTCCAACCCCCACCTCAGTTCTGCTCATTGCTTATTTACTCACCTCCTTTTTTATCTGCTGCTTGCCTTCCTTTTTAATCTCTGTCTTATAGCCACATTTTCAACTCTTTAATCTGATCAAAAACAGATATAGAAGCACCCCCCACACACACATCTCCAAAAAAGGCTTCTAAACTTCTTATGATTTTATGATCATAATGTGTGTGACAGGTCATGAACAGCATCAATGATACCCATTTAGAAATGATGATAGATGGCACTCCTTGTTGTTTAGCAGCAGTGAAGTCCGGCCAATGTCATTTCCAAGTGCCGTTTGTGGTAGTTGCCAAACTTGAACTAGGAAAAGCTTATGCCTTTAGTCTGACTGTTTCATTGCCTTAAGTTATTCATCAAGTGATTTGTAGAATGTCAGTGGAATGTTCTACTCTCTTCAAGGTTGAATGTTTTTTTGCTTTTCTGCTCATATTTTGCAAATGTAAAGCACCTAGCCAGTTAATATCTAATAGCGCAACTACACAATTTAAAAAACTCTTGCAAACTCACTATACAAACAACTGGCTATGTTCCTGCTATTCCCTAGGGTAAATATATATTAAGCAACTCTAAAAATGATCTAGTGAATCAGTACTTGAATTTGTACCCACAGGTTTTCTAGCTTTACTTCTTCTCTCATACTCAAACCATCTATACTCCACAATTATGTTTCAACTTCTCAGTCAGCAACCATTCACTTATCTTTCACATCTGACAAAGTTGCAATGTGAGAAATCCACGACTTCCCTGAAAGCACTGTTATGTGGCACTGGTTCCCTATTAATGCCATTGTATAGCAACTATTCTGATAACACCACAAAGAATGTTACTATTTTTACTATTTACTGCATAGTACTACGAACTGTATGTTTTTTTTTAGCAACCATTACCTGTTGAATTAAACTATTACCATATGGTGATAGCTGCTTTATGACACTGTGTGTTTTTTCCCCTACAAATTATGTATTGTGTTTCTGGATTTTTTTTTTATATATTGTATTATATTAAAGCTTTTCTCCCCAGGCCTCCACTGAAAATAGACCTGTGTCCAGTCGGACTTTCCCTGTAAACAAATGTAAAATAAAATAAAATAAAATAAAAACAAAATTAATTCATCAGATGCATGCTTTCCTGACAACTTCAGGATTAGTTATTTTGTGGCTCACCTTGTTAATACACTGTTTCAGAGAGTATCACTGAACATGGCCATGGCTTTAAATTCTTTAAGAAAACAACAAAAACCGGATTGCAATGCCAAAAAATATAATATAATCACAAAAATTGTCATATACATGTAATGCAAAGCTTTTGGGACAATTCCCTTTCTCAGTGCTAACAGCGCATAAATCTATTCATCAACTTTATATTAACCACGTGACAACAAAGAACCAATCAATTTCATTAATTCACAAACATTATGAATAATTCATCAATTAAAACATATAAATGGATTTTATAACAATAAAATCTAATAAAACATTTATATATATATATATATATATATATATATATATATATATATATATATATATATATATATATATATATATATATATATATACACACACACACACACACACATATATATATATATATATATATATATATATATATATATATATGGGTCTACTTCTTTTGACCAACTCCCATTTGCCCGACACTCATTTGCCTGAGACCAAATGACTGAAATGTCAGTTGCCTGACACTTCATTTGCCTGACACTTCATTTGACTGACAAGTATTATTAGCAAGAAAATGGAATATGCCCCCTTCCCCACTGTAGTGCGACCCTGGAGTTAGAATATATAGTTAGGGGGGTGTGGGGGGCACAGCCCCCCACAAGGGGGGGTGTAGGGGGCGAAGCCCCCCACTTACTTTTCTTTTACTAAGCAATATTACATCAAAAGTTAACAATATAATATGAAATGAAGTGGGGGGCTTCGCCCCCCACACCCCCCCTTGTGGGGGGCTCTGCCCCCACACCCCTAACTATATATTCTAACTCCAGGGTCGCACTACAGTGGGGAAGGGGGCATATTCCATTTTCTTGCTAATAATACTTGTCAGTCAAATGAAGTGTCAGGCAATTGAAGTATCAGGCAAATGTGAATTCAGTCATTTGGTCTCAGGCAAATGAATGTCGGGCAAATGGGAGTTGGTCAAAAGAAGTAGACCCATATATATATATATATATATATATATATATATATATATATATATATATATATAAAACATTAAAAAAAACACATTTATTTATAATTTCATTTGCCTAGATTTTAAGACGGGTTTCAAATTGTCTGAGGGATTCAAGCCTGGTTTTCTATCTGATTGAAGTCTTATAATCCACTTCACTTCCTGGTGTTACTCCAGGTGATTCCAATACCTGTCAGCATGGGAGGACATGGTCAAAAGACCATGTTGCTTTGCCAAGGATGGGCTGCACCCCCCCCCCATGCTTTCTGATATTGGATAAAATGTTATCCATCTCCTTAGAGCCTTTTTAGTCAATGCCAAAAAGACAGAACTACCAATACAGTGAAAAAATCTCCAAGCAACCTTGAGGTATTACTGCTCAATGCTAGGAGCCTAAAAAAAAATACTCCACACCCTTCAAGCCCTTTGCTCTTTGGAGAATGTAGATATTTGTGCCATGACAGAGATTTGGTTTAAAGCTACAGAAAGTACTCCAGAATTGCAAAGCTACAAAGCCTTCCACACATTTAAACCAACAACAAAACAGACTAAGGCCAAAAGTAGAGGTGTCTTGATCTTCATTATCAGACATGTATAGGCTGGTTAAGCAGGATGATACCATGGAGCTCATCTCATGTGCAACTCACCATTAGTGATCATTAGTAATCAGAAAAGCTATTTATTTAACACACCTATTATCAAAGAACATATTCCATATCAAAAAGAAGTTATCATCCCTATTTACTAATCTCTGATTAGGCCATTTGTAGAGTAGTGTCATTGTTTATGCTACCTCTAGAATAAATTCCCCCCTTCATGTCAAGTAACGTCCAGCTTTGATGACTGGATAGTTATCTGCAAAGTCATTCCTGGACAAGCTGCTTTGCCAATCTCAACCTGGCAGGTACAACTTGACTGTGGGCCTTAGCAAGGCATAAACGGTCCTATCAATTCTTTGCATATAGATAGGATCACAGGCAAGTACAGAGCAATCAGGATCCAGAAATTACAAGCCTGTCCAATAACCCATATTAAAAAAAAAGTAAGGTATATCAGGAGAGAATCTGAGGCTGTTCTGCTTGACATGTAGTTGGAGTTTGCTCCAGAGGTTGGGGGATATGCATGGATATGAATCTATCACACCAATGTATCTTATTTTCATTTGATAAAGATTTAGTTCCTTTAACTGGATATTTGATGAATCATTCATTCTATGAAGAAATAGATAGTCAAAGAATGCTGGACCCTCCATGACTTGAAAGGGTACACACACATGCCTGTAATGGAGTGTATAAGAAACAAAATACAGAGGGAGGCTTGCTAGTCTGTCCTGATGGCTAAGATTTCTAAGGTTACTGATCATTTGTTAGGAACATGTGAGATCTCTCAAGTTCAGTGATATGTTTAGACAAATAAATCCCAAAAGGAGACTTATATTCAATAAGAGGTCTGACGAGACATGAATAAAGGGAGATTTAGATTTCTATGAATGTAAAAGAGATACCATTGGAAAATAGATGAGCTGGATAGAAGGCTTTCTGTGCTACTACAGAGACATAATAAGGAGAAGATGAGACATTATCAACATGAACAACCTATATATCCCTTACTAAAGTATGTTTGGAGGTGTATGTCAACTATATGGTATGGGGGATGTTTTGTTTACCATAATTAACTATGTTGTATTTTTTCATAATTAATTTGAGACCATTGTCCTTACACCAGTTGTTAACATTGTCTAACCCACGTTGGAGCAATTGTGAGTCATGGAATAATTAATAACAGCTGTCACTTTCTAGCCATCTGCAAACGTATATAATCACAGGCCAGGAGTGTTAGCTTGAAGGCCTGATAAATGAATGCCAGATAGGAGATGGTCCAGCAATGAGTCCTGCCGTACATCACTGCTAACTTTTTTGCTTTCAGAAGTGGCACCTTGCAACTCTAACCACATGGGTTTTGTCAGATAATCAGTTAGCTATCCACCAAACAGCATAAGTATTTATATTGTTTTACAAGTTTGTCAATAATGTAGAATAGTGTCAAATGTAACAGAAATAGAAACAAAAAATGTAATAAGGGATCTGGGGACCCAAGTAAATAGTAATCTCTCCTTTGATAATCATATTGCCAAGGTGGTTAGAAAAATCTTTCTATGTGGCCCTCCTAATCACAAAAGGGTTCGCATCTAGAACAAAAGAGGTTATTGTGCCCCTTTACTCATCACTCATCAGACCCATCATAGAGTACAACGCCCCATTTGGGATGTCCCTTATAAGACACCTGCAATAGCTGGAAAGACCACAGAAGTACCTCACCAAGAGAATTACTGGCCTCAAACATATGCCCTATGCAGCCCAACTGAAGAAACTCCAGCTCTACTCGGTTGCATACCGCTTACTCAGAGGTGATCTCTGCCTGACATACAAGGCCATGTCCAACCCAGAGTTGATGGACATCCTCCACCTAAAAAAAAACAGATCCCCAAGAGCCACACGCTCTAGGGATCTAAACCTCACCACAATGATAAATAGGATGTGCTGGAGGGATAGAGTCCTGTCCCAGAGACTCCCCATGCTTTGGAACAGGATCTACATTAGGCAGAGCCCCTCACTAACACTCTTCAAGGAAACCTTGACGAGTGGATGGGAAACAGAAAATTTACCCCGGGGATCACTGCAGTGGCTCGGCTGGACAGAGGCACAGGGAACTAATCTAAGGGGGCGGCGAATGCCAACACATTCTGGCTAGGCTTATAGATGCCCTCGGGCAGATAACCTAGTACTTACCTATGAACCTAAATGACTCGACCAGGTCCAGATATGTTGTATGTACCATAGCTTTACATATGAGGCTAGTGAGACTAATGGGTCAATAGTTACCAGGGTCTGTGGATGGACCAACCTTGTGCAATGGCATTACAATGGATATTTTTTCATGCTTCTTGAAAGTAACTTTTGAGGATGCTGAAAGAGGTTAACAAATAGTTTCAGATAGGTCATATATGGAACTGATAATCAGGCATCTGGGTATGTTATCTGGTCCCATGGATGAGGTATTCTTAGCTTTTGAGAGGGCTGATAGGACTTATTTCATGTAAACAAATGGGTAGCTGTGACTGTGGGATCTGTGGAGCAGCTATAACTATGGGGCATGCAAAATTTGCATTAAATTTGTCACCTAGGATATCAGCCATTTACTTTAGCTCAGAATGTGCAGTATTGTTGTGGACTAGCTCTGAACAGCGAAGAGTGCCAGTTCTTAACTACCTGACATAGATGAAGAAATATATGTAGTTATTTTTGGTTTTAGTGACCATTTTAAGTTTCTATTCAGCTTTGAGTTTCTTAATTGTTCCCTTAAGTTCTTTACTAGTTTGCTTGTGTGTATTCTTAAAACAAGTAGAGTGAAACATCTTACAAGCATTACATAATTTCTTTCTTTTGTTATATAATTTATTTATACATGTACTCCACCATAGAGGTTTGTTTTAAATTTCTTATTTTACTTGGAGTGGATTGGGACTGCCTTATCAATACTCCTATTTAAATGGGAGCAAAAGTCAGATACATAAGCAACAGCTTTAACTAAGGAATTTGATGAAGGAGGATAAGAGCTGAATTTGTTTCGGCCATCAAGTAACTGCAGAAGGTTTGCTTTTGAGAAGTTCCAGAACACAGTTATTTACTGGGGATCTGCCATTAGGTCACTGATCTGTGGTCTGGTTTAACAAAGGAAGATGATACAGGCTTGCTAATTGTTGCTGAAGCACCTACCAAGGGGAGAAAATGCTGAGAGAAGAGAAAGAGCCACTTTTGTGATTTTAAATATTTTCTTCTGATTTTTTGTTAAGTTTTACTGCTTTGCCGCCTATTTTTTGGCATTTTCCGGCTTGCTAAAGTTTATATCTGTAACAGTAACAGTACTTGGAACACATCTAGAGCCTGTTTACTGCATTGCCTGTGTTGCACTTAATTTAAAATCGTTTTTTTCTCTAAAAACTGCGTTTTACCTGATTTTGGCCTAGCACTCAAGTGTGGGGTCATTTATTGCACTGTTGTGATTATTTTGCTGCTTGTGTATCTCTGCTACCTTTAAACTACAACACAAAAAAAAAAAAAAAAAATCTTGCTTTTTTCCCACTTTCTGAAAGTTAAGAAAGTTCAGTTAGAGATTTACTGTTCTGAACTGTTTGGAAGTTTCTAGAAGGCCAGTGCTTGCTTGGGCTAAAGGGAAGTTTCTGTGTTCACCAGTGGGAGTGGTTAACACTGAACAGCCTGCCTGTCCCTGGAGGAGTGGTTACTACCTAGAAGCTGTAGTTTTATTGGCCATTTTGGGTCAATTCTAAACTCCTTGATCTGTCTCTCTTAAAACCCGGCTGCCTCATGGTTTTGGCATCTTTTCAGGCTTGCTAGTTGTTGCTGAAGCATCTACCAAGGGGTGAAAATGCTGAGAGAAGAAAAGGAGCCACTTTTGTGATTTTAAGTATTTTCTTCTGATTTTTTGTTAAGTTTTACTGCTTTGCCGCCTATTTTTTGGCAATTTCCAGCTTGCTAAAGTTTATATCTATAACAGTAACAGTACTTGGTACACATCTAGAGCCTGTTTATTGCATTTCCTGTGTTGCACTTAATTTAAAATCGTTTTTTTCTCTAAAAACTGCATTTTACCTGATTTTGGCCTAGCACTCAAGTGTGGGGTCATTTATTGCACTGTTGTGATTCTTTTGCTGCTTGTGTATCTCTGCTACCTTTAAACTACAACAAAAAGAAAAAAAAATCTTGCTTTTTTCCCACTTTCTGAATGTTAAGAAAGTTCTGTTACAGATTTGCTGTTCTGAACTGTTTGGAAGTTTCTAGAAGGCCAGTGCTTGCTTGGGCTAAAGGGAAGTCTCTGTGTTCACCAGTGGAGTGGTTAACACTGAACAGCCTACCTGTCCCTGGAGGAGTGGTTACTACCTAGAAGCTATAGCTTTATTGGCCATTTTGGGTCAATTCTAAACTCCTTGATCTCTCTCTCTTAAAACCCTACAACTCTCTTTTTGTGCGGTTTTGCACACTGAGCAGCGTCGGGCAGCGCCGCCTAAACAGGTTTAAACTATTCCAGGCTCCACAAAGTCTGCTCTTCACTTTTTCCCTTACAACTCTTCAAACTCTCAAAGTAATCACTCTATTCTCTTTCTAAAGCCCTGCACTTGCTCAGCTCTTATAAGGAAACACTAACTAACTAAAGCACTACACCCTCCTTGACTTCTCATGAGTATTAGGCTTCCAATTGGTCCTTCCTGATCAAGTGAAAAATCAGTTCCCTTCCCTAATCTGATCAGTAAAAAAACAGTTCCCTATACTAATCTGGTATGTCCAAGGGTCAGTTTCAAGATTACTCTCCAGTCCAGCTGGTGAATCTGGGAATTTTGAGGCAATGTTACAATTGCCTTATGTACACAGATGACCCTCTCCTCCTTCCAACAAACTCTAATACATGTGAGAGATGCAGTTACACAGCCAAACTGGAGGCAGAGCTCTCTCAACCCAAGACTGGCAGTCAGTCAGGAGGAAAAGGTAACCACCCACACCACAAATCCAGTCTCACACAGACCTATTGCATCTGCATACCCAACACATAAACACACAAAAACATACTCGGACGCTCTAAATAAAAATCTGCCTAAACAGCAAAGACCTCCTAAGCAGATATCCAAGCAACAGCCACCCCTCAACAATACCCACAAATCACACATCTCACAAAATCAGTGTGCCTCACAGTCACAGCCCTTAAGGCCAAACAACACACCAAATACACTTGTTATAGGGGACTCTATTGTCTGGCACACTGACGTCCCGCTCACCAGACTGAACAAGGAGAAGGTCACTGTAAGCTGCCTGTCGGGTGCCAGGATCTGCCACATAACACAAGCACTCGGGTCACTCCAAAGCAAGAACAAGTATGACTCCATCATTGTCCATGCTGGTGTGAATGACCTGAGACATACCTCCCTGGACTACATGAAAAGAGACATAGAGGAGCTCTCTGACCATGTAGCCCAGGCTGGTATGACCCTGACCTTGAGTAGCATCTTGCCCTCACCAAGAATTATGCCACAGTATAAAGACAAAATGATCAGTTTCAACAATTGGCTAAAGTATTGGTGTCATTCAAAGGGGATCCAGTGTCTGTCAGCCTGGGATGACATGCTCGACAAGCCACATTGCTTCGCTAGGGACGGCTTGCACCTGTCACCCTTAGGCTTTTGTATACTGGCCAAGGCTCTTGCCACCCCTATAGTGCCTTTTTTAGGCAAGGCTCAAAGGACAAACCCACCTCCATAGACAACCCAAGTATAAAAAACTAAAGGTAATGCTACTCAATGCCAGAAGTCTAAACCTCAAGATGCACACACTCGAGGCTCTCCTCAGTATGTAGAAAATCGATGTCTGTGCAGTAACAAAAACCTGGTTCAAGACTCCTGAGAGCACCTCAGCACTACCAGGTTATAACTCATACCATGCGTTTCGGCCCCAAGACTCAGACCGAAGCACAAAAGGAGGGGGAGTATCTATATTCATCAAAGATACCTACATCTCCAGGTTAGTGGCACTGCACGAAGCATTGGAAACCATCCATGTGCAACTAACAGTGGGCAAAACTGCCTTTCAGTTTGTAGCCTGCTACAGAACACCCTCCCTATTACAGGAACCCCACTTGGCATTCCTGAGAACACTGGAGAATATGAAGGTCTCTCCAAACACTATGTTATTGGGTGACTTCAACTACCCAAGCATTGACTGGGAAAAACTACTCAAGCCCAAACACCCTCACCCAACGGTTCCTTGAATTTATAAACTCTAACACAATGGAACAACTGGTCACCACTCCCACAAGAGGGAACAACATATTGGACCTGGTCATCACCAACATGGGGACTCTATGTTCCACACCAGAGGTAAACCCCTCATTGGTAAGATCAGACCATAAACAAATTTCCCTGGACATCCATATCCTGTCCCCACCCCAGCCAAGGAAATCACTGTAAAGAATTTCTCAAAAGCCAACTTTGCACTTCTCAAGACTGAGGTGGAATCCTTCAAAGCCCCTGGGCCAGAGGATAATACAGCCCAATCTGCAGAATCCTTTACAAATGCATTCTATGAGCACCTGCAGGAATGCATGGATCGTGCTATCCCAAATAAAACCAAGACTCACTCCTCCAAAAACAGGAGACTGGTCTGGTGGACCCCAGCCATAAATAAGCTATACAACAGAAGGAGGAAGCTACTACATGACAGAGCAAAATCCCAAAAAGGGAAGGCATCTCTGATCAGTATTAGCAAGAAACTTCGATCCCTCATAAAATCATCAAAGGCCAGCTTCGAAAGAAAAATTGCCCTAGACACTAAAGATAATCACAAGGCCTTCTTTAGTTATGTCAGGAACATGGGCAGAAACTCTCAGATATGCTCTGAATTGTTGCATAACGGTACAAAATATACCGAACCTACAGACATAGCCAACATCCTGGCAGACAGATTCAGCACAAACTTCTCACCCCCCTTCCCCCCCAAAGGAGCAAATGCCTATCCCAACTGAATGTAACCTCCCTGACATCACAGATGCACAGGTGAAAGCTGCCCTCTCCAAAGCAAAAAACACAGCATCTATGGGACCGGACGGTGTACCAGGCTGTGTCTTACACAAGCTCCAAGAAGAACTGAACCCTCACATTAAGTCACTATTCAAACTTAGCCTTACTACAGGATATGTACCCAAAGAATGGCATACAGCTACAGTGGTCCCACTCCACAAAGGTGGTGCCACAATGGACCCCGGAAACTATTGCCCCATAAGCCTGACTAGTCTGGTCTTTAAAGCTATGGAGCGTATTATCATGGAACTCATAAACAAAGACATTGGGAGCCTCCAGACACTGTACCCTACCCAATTCGGCTTTGTTAAGGGCAGATCTTGCCTCTTAAACCTAGTTGATTTCTTTGAAACAGTTACCAAAGCCATAGATGAGGGCAAGGTAGTCCACAAACCTACCTGGACCTCGCAAAAGCCTTCGACACAATACCCCACTCGGGCATCATAAATAAGCTTACCAGCTTAAATATCAACCCCTATATCACAAGATGGGTTGCAAACTGGCTCAGAGATAGAACCCACATGGTCAGAATCGCAGGCGCCATGTCCGAATCCAAACCAGTTACAAGTGGCGTCCCACAGGGATCAGTTCTCGGACCTCTCTTGTTTGGTATATACTTCTCTGAGGTTCTGGCTAACACGGGGGGATAATGGCTGACAAAGTTCGCAGATGACTGCAAACTGGGGGCCATAATCAAATCTCCAGCTGACACAAGCATCCTCCAAAAGGGTCTCACAGAAATGGATGCTTGGTGCCAGAGCCACGGCCTCAAGCTAAATGCTAAAAAGTGCATAGTCATCCCCTTTGGGAAAAACAAGGTGCGCACAAATTACCCCATAGGTGGTAATCCATTAAGTACGGAAGAAGTAATTAGAGATTTGGGGACCAACGTAGATAGTAATCTCTCCTTTGATAATCACATTTCCAAAGTGGTGAGAAAAGCCTTCTATATAGCCCAGCTTATCACGAAAGGGTTCACATCTAGATCAAGAGAGGTCATTGTGCCCCTCTACTCGTCACTCATCAGGCCCATAATTGAATACAATGCCCCTTTTGGGATGTACCTTACCCGACACCTGCAGCAACTGGAGAGACCTCAAAAGTACCTCACCAAGAGGATCATGGGCTACAAACAGATGTCCTATGCAGCTCCACTAAAGAAACTCCAGCTCTACTCAGTTGCTTACTGCCTACTCAGAGGCGATCTATGCCTGACGTACAAAGCCATGTCAAACCCAGAATTAATGGACATGCTCCACCTCAAAAAATTCAAGTCCCTTAGAGCTACACGCTCCAGGGACCTAAACCTCAGCACAAAAATAAATAGGACATGCTGGAGGGACAGATTCATTTCCCACAGGCTCCCCTCACTCTGGAATAGAATCCCAATTCATGTTAGACACAGTCCCTCGCTGACCCTCTTCAAGCGAAATCTGGACGCGTGGATGGGAAATCACAAATTCACCCCTGGGATCTCTTCTGTGTCCCTGCTAGACAGAGGCACAGTAAACTAATCTTAAAAGGGTACCTTCTGTGACCTACTTTACAGAGGCACAGTAGGCTAATCTAATAGGGAGGTGGAAGCCAATTACACTCTGGCTAGGCTTATAAATGCCCTAGGGCAGATAGCCTAGTATCTACCTATGAACCTATGAACCTATGGAAGTGTGCAAGAAATGGCCATATGTCTGAGGATAAGATAAAGGATATTGGGGCTCTTAATAATGCAGTTAATTATTTGTACAAGGGAGTTAGCTTTTATCATGTTTAGTAAGCACTGGGAATATTGACCACTGGCAGTGTAGGTCAGACAGTTTATTAATGAATCATTGAAGTCTCCCAGTAGAAATATATTGGGTTTAATGGAGATTTCAGCTAAGGTACAAAGATAGCAATCATGCTCAGATGGGGACATAGAAGGTGCTCTATAGATAGTTATGAAGCTATAATTCATTTTCTTTAGATTAGATTAAGTTCACATTTTTATGAAACAATATCTTATTGATAGATTGCATACATACATCTCCAGTTGCCATCTACAGAGTCTACATGCATGCTGCATATCAATTTTCTGCTAGTATCACATGGTTTCTGCATGTCTCTTTATTCCTCTTATTCCATATCTACATGGGTCAGTCTCGGAAGTTACACATTAGCTTGCTTCTCAAACCTCTTTTTCAATATTAATTATGTATTGCTCTCTGAAATCTATCCTTTAAAGATTCATTATTTCATACATCTTCTACAAATTCTTGACTATGATTTAATTCTAGCAACACTTAAAACAAGAATAACAACCCACTCACCCCCAGCCATCTCTTTCCATTCATTGTGTCAAATCCTTTGTTGTATTTCCCTTGCAGTAACCCTACTGTACTTCTTTACTTAGTGGCTTTTATTAGCCAGGCCAATTAACTTCCACCCAACTCCATTACATTCATAATATATGACCACAAAATGGCATGTTATCACGTCCCCTCCTCTTAACTTACTCATGTTTCCTAAGGTTTGTTCCTATCTACTACAGTTCTTCCTATGTCTTTCCACTTTGTTTTTTTTTTTCACTCACTGCTCTATACTCCCATACAAACTGACATAACATTATTGTTTCCCCCACTTCTGGTGGTTCCTTCTTCTTTCGTTTATTTTTTGTTATTGCTTTCCTTCCAGTTGTTATTGTTAATCTCCCATAACTTTCCTATGTCCCTTTCCCATTATGTCAAGGTTAACAGCACATCATCTGCATACAAGGAAATGTTCTTTTCTTGCTCATCCCTTCTATATCTATAAACACCTGTGGTTCTATATACATTGCAAAGACTATGAGCATCAATGGACATCCTTGTCTTGTTCCTTTTAATCTTTAGTTTACCTGATAACCTAGCCCTTATTTTCAACCTTTATTGATGCCTCTTTATATAAATATCTCTATCCAATTTCTTGGAAAGCTCTACTGTCCTGCTGTCTCCAATAGGTATCCCCATCTGACCCTATCAAAAGTGTTTTCTATGTCAAATGAGATCAGTGCAAGTTATTTCCCAGAATCTTGGGTATCCAGCATTAACAATAATGTTCTTATCATGTTATTTACCATCCTAGGTCCTCCCACAAATGCTGTTGAGTGCCTGTGGGTTAATGTTTGGCAGTATCTTCCCCCAATTTGTTCTTGTATTTATATGAAACATTTACAATCATGAATTATAATTGAGCTTAACCTACATGAAGCTGGGTAAATGGGAGTCTTTTCTCTTTCTGTGTATCACTGCAGTTGCAGCCTCTCTCCATTGTGAAGGGTGAGAAGACACAGGTGGGAAAATGTTAGTGTTTTATTTAATTTCTAATATGCTTTCATAGCACAATAACCTCTCGAGTGTACGTCAGTATGTATCTGTTAGTTTGCTTCCTGACTAATATTAGCAAGTGCTAATGGGGTTAGAAAAGTAGAAGATTCGTTCTACTACAAAGTTCTATCATGGAATTTGGAACTCATCCCTAATATGGAATGTCATAAACAAGCAGTCAGGAGATGTTAGCAAAATTAATACTGTAGTGTTCATTTTTAATTGGTCAATGGCTGTCATATGATTCTTAAAATAATGTTGCTTTTAATGAAAAAAGGTATGAAATATGTTGATTTTCGTAGTTTGAGGAGACAGTATCTTCATTTCCTAGTCTCCCAAGTATGTGTCTTTCTGTGCAATAAAAGAGATTGTTATTCTCTGCTGAACTGTCTTGTGTGAAAGTTGTTTGGTACTTAACAGTTTGCTGCTGCATTACTCTGAGTTCTGAGTCAATTGTGTGCTGTTGAATTAGAAATTACCACTGTGCCCTATAGAGAGAGATTTTATGTCAAGCATATTTGTAGTGTAACAACATGCAATTTTAAATCTCAACAGAGTCTAAAGTCTCCACAGGTGAGCTTTATTAACACTTTCTTCACTAGTGCATATTGCATGTGAGTGGGTAAATTGAGAATTGGATGTCTGTGTGATCATCAATACTAACATGCCTTAGGTGGGGTTTTAAACAATATATCTATCTATATATATATATATATATATATATATATATATATATATATATATATATACACATACACCTTCCTGGCAGAAGGACTGAGCATTCTTTGCAGGAATGAGAGCAGATTTTAATCAAAATATAAAGAAAAGAAACAGAGTACTTTCTCAGACCCCCTGTGCTCAGCTCCTGCCTGAGACCTACTGCTGTAAAGGCTCGCTTCCACCACCCTGGACTACCTGCTGCAACAGACCATTGACCAAAAGTGAACAGACTTCACATATTTACTTGGACCTCTGCCTTCAGCTCCTGCCTGCGACCTACTCCTGTATGTCTTGCAATTGCTGTATAATCCATATTACCTCTAATTGGCTCTCAAGTACATCACTGGGACACACTCACTACCCCTTCTGCTTCCCATTTTTCTCTCCTCCTCCTACAAGTTATTCCTCAACCACAGATTTCTACCCCATTGTATTATTTTTCCAGTCAATTTTTCCCTAAGGAACTCTAGGTAGATATATGTATAATAAGTATGGAAGAGACAGCTGTAGGTATTTGGTAAAATGGTCTGAGCTCATGAGAAATAATAGCACTTTCCAGTTTCCAGAAAAGGTACTTTTGATAAGAAAATTTTAGAAAATCTAAAAAACAAACTGAAACAGAGGTGTAACAAGGTACCAGCCACTTGCAGATCAGCTTTTAATGACTGGCAAGAAGAATCTAAAAATAAGGAAAAGGAATCTGTGGTTAAAAGCTTGAAATTTAACTCAGCTAGTTTAAAGTCATAGCTACAGGCTATGAACAGCAGAACAGTTAACACTTTACAAGAATGTGCATGAAAAAAGTCCCAGTCCTGGGGTATGTATTCTTTAAGACAGAGAAATTATCACTCATGCATCCAGAATCATCTGATGATGACTGGCCTCCCTTATTTTCTGCACCCCCTCAAGAAGCTGACATTTCTCCCTCTCTATGAAGGCAAGTGGAAGTGAGCTTAACAGAAACAACTACCTCTTCAGCAGATGCAGCCAAAGTTACTTCCAGTACTTCCAGTGTCCCCTCCAGTTCGGGTTACAACATTAGATTTTGTCAACAAAGTCAAACCAAATGTGAATGCATATAGCTGAAGTATCACAAACATAAATATAGATGAAAGTTAGAAACTTTTCCAGCAAAAACTAGCACTAGAACTAAAATTAAGCACCTTATTATCCAATTCCCAATTGTTATAGATGGGGAGGAATATCAGTGGGCATCCCCTGCAAGACAACCTGCATGAGAAGAGACAGATTCTGACTGTTCTACTGATTCTGATTGTTCTTCCTATTTCTGATATATCTTCTTCACAGATGCAACCTTTGTGAGAAGTACCAAACGCTGCAGCAGCTGGAGATAGTGAAGCTGAACCTACTATAAGAGTGGTACAACCATGGACTGCAGTGGATTTTCAAACCATTGTAGATTCTCTCCCTCCCACTTAAATACACTCTGCAAAATATAGAAAAATCTTAGAATGACGCGTACAATTACAAAATCCTATCATTGAAGACTTGAGAGCCATACTAAAAGCCTCTATACTACCTGATATTTTCAGGAATATATGGCAAAAGTATAACCTAGATGATAACATTCCAAAACATCCAGATGATAGGTTTCTAGCTTCTAGAAATAACTTTTTAAAAGCCATTACCACAGCATGTCCCTTTGGCTGTAACTAGTTAAGAATAAAAGCTGTTCTACAGAGAATGAATCTGTTGATGCATGCATGCAATGCATGATAAATGCATTTGAAGCCTTCTCTGGATATCCAGACCATAGAGAAGATTGCACAGCCAGTGGATTGTCAACGGCTTTTGTAGGGAGTTTGTTACCACCCATACAAAATCAGACTGCAAAGGTTTGTTTGAACTGGTCAAACTTAGGAATTCATAAAATTGTAAATCAGGCACAATATGCATCAGACTGTGTACTTAGGGAAGAAAATGAACAAAAGAAAAAGACAGTGGGCCAACTTCAGTAGTTCAGTACCAACTTCCAAGGGTGAGGACTGGGAAGAAAAACCATGTGGGAAGAGGTGTAGTCCGATTCTTTCAGCAACCCCCACGGCAGTATCAGCAAAATTATTTTAAATTGATTCATCTCAAGCTCCACAGGGTGCACCATGATTAAAAACTTGTTTTAATTGTGGTCAGTCAGGGCACTGTTGGAATGAATGTTCATTAGCTGAACAGCAAGCAATGTTACCAAATGTTCATGTACCACAGAAACCTGATAGCAGCCCTCCTGTATAGAACACTACTTAGTAGCTACCAGTGTAGACATGAGCAGGAACTACACTTATTTCCCTTGGTACTGTTTGGTTAAGACAGTCTCACTGTCAGTGTTACAGTGCAAAATAAATCTATCCCATTTCTTGTAGATACAGGAGCTTATAGATCTATGATTACTTCTGCAAATGCCGAACACCTTCCACTTTCTAAACACATCATGTGAGGTATGGATGTGTCCAGAGTTCCTATGGACTATCCAGAGACCAAACCTGTCCCTATTCAAATTTGTCCATTAAAAGAGAAGCATGCTTTTATTGTAGGAAATTCTGCCCATATAGATCTTTTAGGCAGAGATTTACTATGTAAACTTCAATATACTGTTTATTGCACACCTCATTGTATAATAGATTCCAAGATGGTTGCTCGTCGATAGACACGTGAGTTGGGGATGCTCCTGATACTGCAAATGAATCTGGCCATTTAATCAAGCATCAACCCAAAACTAGTCGTAATCCAAGAATAATAAGGAAAAAAAACCACAGATAAATGCACCAATCCAGACATTACACAGTAAACTGGTTTTAAACTAACAAAATATACTTATCTGAACCTGGGACTTTTAACTTTGTGTTGTTAGCATATTCTTGGCATTGGGGCCTAAAGATAAAATCACAGAAAGGAAGAAACTTAAAATACAAACCAAATGTCAAATCAAGCAGATCAAATGGAAACTCAAACATCCAAGACTAAACTATCATAAATAGCCTCACCAGAAAAGGACACTACCTCAAAGAGACAGAAAACTAACAGACTGCAACAGGAGACTGTAAAACAGCCTTAAGGTCTAAACAAGAGCCAACTTACTCCTTGGATGATCTGAAACTAACTCTACAACCCCTGCAATTGGAAATATAAAACTTTTCCCAAAAACTAGCCTCCTTTGGCAACAACATAGATCAAATTGCACTACACTTGGAGCAAAATGAGGCAAAAATATTAAATCAAATGAAGATCGAAGAAATCAACAAAAACCTATAAACGAGTAAAAAAATACTGAATCTTGAGTCAAGAAGCCATAGGAACAACATTGTCGTCCAAGGAATTCCAGAGAAATTTGATTCTGCACAAATACCTTCGATAATAAAAGAAACCTTTGACTCCCTTCTGGAAAATAAAGAACTAACTTGGGAAATCACTATTGAAAGAGCACATCGATCCCTTAGAAGAGCACAAGTAACTGACACTCCTAGACAAATCTATGTAAGAATATTAAATGCTGCACATGTCCAAACAATTCTAACTGCTTTTAAGCAAAAAAAGAAGCATCAGTTGGCGGGGACATAAGATTACAATAACACAGGATTTACCAATGATAATTAAACAATAAAGACAACATGTATCACAGTACTGTGCATACCTAATAAATAAAAAAATACAATTCCAAATGAAATATCTGGCAATACTAATATTCCACTATAACAAGACCAAATTCCAACTCAAGATCCCAGAAGAAGCTGAATCCACATTTCTTCGATTGTTTAATGAAATACCAAGTAAATAAAGGAATCAACGAGAGTCGGAAAGGAAAAGAAACTAAGACAACTAAAAAAATGTGTAATAAAGAGTCAAATTGTAACATTTTAAATGACTAAATACCTAAACGTAGTTTGAGAACCTCCCCTTGTTGCCATTGCAGTGTTCCAAATGACCGAGAAGTCTGGAGAGGTATGTCACTGCAGAATTGTGCCACTCTCCCTTCCCCTTGCACCTCCTTACAGAAATAAGCCACCACATGGAAGAAGAAGACTGAAAGACCTTTTTCGTTTGCTTAACTCGCACAGTCAGAAGATCCCAAATATTCTATCTGATTAGCGACGATATAATAGAGGTAAGAAATGCCTCTTTTGTCTCGTAGAAACTGCTGTTCTTAAACCAGTATAAAGAATAGCTACTAATAATGCACTCAGAAATGAACTAACTCATCTTGCGCTATATCTCCAATACTCCTATACTTTTTCCATGTGGATCAGAAGTACAAAAAAAAAAAAAAAAAAAAGGCAGCAACCACCCGAACTGATGCTAAATAGGAAACCTTTGAATGACCTTTCCACAACTTTAGCGTAATCAAAGGATGTGGGGACCGCTTCTTACTGTCTTCTGAAAGAAAAAAAAAAGAAAAAACGAAAAGAAGTGAAAAGGAAAAAAAGGCAACTTAATTTAACCAACTGCAATTCAAATAACAATGAAGTAGCAAAAGTACAGGGATAAAGGAAAAACAAAAATATATGGGGAAACAGTTCTAAAGATGATGGAGAGCATCTCAAAGATGAAACCAAACAATGAAATAAATATGTTTAACCTAGAAATAGTAAAACAATCATCTAAATATAGCACTATTAAGATGCCTAAAAGACAAACATATGTGACAAGAATGTTTCAATGTTCAACTGAAACCTGAATAGGAGTTAACTAACCTGGACTAAGAGAAGATCAGGAATCTACAGCCAACTTAAGGAGATAGACACTTTTGCATAATTGATAGTGACTGCTATATATTTTACTCTCTGTGATATGACTAAAAAGATACTTATGTGTCTTTTGAGAAGGAGAAATAAAAAGACACCTGAAATGTGACTTAAATGTTCTACTGGTACTTAATAATATACGATTGTATAAAACTAAACATAATCACCAAAGTGTGACCGTTAAATCAGAAATAGTCTATCTACCTGTTTCCTTTTCTTGTGATGGAAAAGCTTGGTTTCTTAACACCATATTCCGGAAGCAATCCCTCACATCTATTTCATTTGCCTTAAGTACTAAGTTAACTATATGATATTTATGTATGAGTGCTTATAGATATATAGAACCAACTACATGCATAAGTTAAAAGAACATATGAGCCATGTAAATTTCACCTCCAATGAAATTAATTTGTACTACACCGATGTCAAGACTAATCTTAGCAGAAAATCTAAAGTAAAAACAGAAGATTCTAACTTGAACTCATAAGATAAGAAGTAAATGGCTAGATTAATCCCCCTTTGAATTCCTCTTGAGAACCAGAGCACCACAGCATTTATGTGTTAAATAATGATTGTCAGCATTTGGAATGAATGTAAGATACTATTACATATCCCTCTGTTATGTAACAAAACCTCATTAGGAAAAGTAGGGAAAATACAATAGTATTACCCCCTGAAAGTTTCACATCTCTCACTCTCTAATCAGATGGATAGGTGGTTATGCACCAAGATAGGTTTAAGAGGAATAAATGCCACTCTATTTAATAAATGTGCATTAAACCATTACACAATTATTCTAAGCATGAAGCTTTACCCTACAATTAAACCGAATAGAGAATAAAAAAAATGATACAGTGAGATGATTACAATTAATTCATGGAATGTAAATGGTCTTCAGGATAAAAACAAAATAATTTAATTATGCACTTAATACTTCAAGACAAATGTAGTGTAACATATCTCCAAGAGACACATATGATAAATGAGCAGTGGGATAAATGAGCAGTGGAATAATGACCGACTTAGAAAATGAGTGAAACAAATTATAACTGCAGGAAATAATACATCTTCTAGAGGAACGGCTATTAAAATCAGTAAATCTTTTCAAAGAGAAATCCTAGATTATAAATCAGATATAAATGGCAGATGGTGCTACTTTATTAGCTCCCACTCCTTAATAGATAAACCTATCATTTTTCTAAATATTTATAATCCATGCTCCAATCAACACCTTTTTATTTATGAAATATTTTATATATTAATACAATTTCATAACTACTACTGCATCATTGGGGGAGACTGGAATGCTCTGCTAAACCCCAACAAAGATAGATCCCATAAGAAAATTAAGCAATCTCCATATGTCGCACTAGCATTAGAGGAACTAATAAATAATTTTAACTTAGTAGACCCCTATACACCATACTAATATGCAGATCAATAAACAAGTTCACTTTTTTCTCAGCAAGACATAAGACATGGTCAAGAATTTATTTCTTCTTGGTTTCTGAAAACTTAGCATGTTTTGAGATAGATCACTCAAAAATACAAATCAAAATCAACACCTCGAGAAGTAACACTAATAATACTACTTACACTAACTGGACCTTAAATGCTAACCTAATCCAAAAAGAAGAAGTAATACTAGAAATACATAGCATCCTCACCAAACTTGAAAAGGAAATTACATAAAATACCATTCCCTACAACATACAATGGGCAGCAACAAAAGCTCTTATCAGAGGTATTCTCATTCAGAAAGCCTCATGGTTTAAAAAATGAGAAAATGATACAAAAGTGAAACTGGAAATGCAATTAAAAGAAATAGAAATAAAACTCCAGAATCAATACTCAATAGAATTTAAAGAAACTATGATAAACTTACAAAAACAAGTATATAATCTATACTTAAAAAATCACTCTCTTATAGAGCTCAGATTACTACACAAATATGCAGAATGGGTGCAAATACCCTCTAAAACACTAGCCAGACTAATAAATGTAAAAAGTGGACCCCCCAAAATAGTTGAACTAAACTACATAGGGGAACTATTGTTCAAAGACTCTGATATAATAAACTCCTTTGAGGAAATATACAATAATATCTTTAACTCCCATAAACACCTACAACATGAGCAATATGAGGATTTTGTAAAAAACTTAACATTCCCTCAGTTAAATGAAACCCAACAAAATTTCTTAATGACACCTCTCAAACTAGAAAAAAATAAAATTTGCTATAAACAAACTGAAAATAAATAAAGCCACTGGTCCAGACGGTGTCACTCATAAATTTTATAAAAAGCTCTCCACACCAATTTCCAGTATTTTACTAAGAGTTTTCAATTATATTATCATGTATGGCATAACAGATTTATATATGAATAACTTGAAATCTGTTCTAATCGCCAAACCCAACTCTGATCCAACTAACCCCTATAACTATAGACTAATCACCCTTATAAATACTGATATCAAAATACTAGCACATACATTAGCAAATAGGCTGCAAAAGGTACTTCTATCCTTAATATCTCAAGAGCAACTCGGAGTCATGCAACACAGACAGATAAGTGATAACACTCTAGCTGTAGATACTATGATTCAACTTTTGGCAAAAGTTAAACACCCTAAATATGCACTAATGGTAGACGCTAGTAAAGCCTTTGATAAGGTGGATTTAAACTTCCAATTTAAGATATTACCTCACTTCAATATACTACAAGATTTTATAAACATAATCAAAACAATTTACAAAAATGCATCTATGACACTATATATAAATAAAATTAAATCTAACCCCCTGATGTCCTTTATCTCCCTACCTCTTCAGTCTTTACCTTGAACCCTTACTCCTCCACATTGCCCAGAAGACTTTCCATCATATACCTAAGTTGCATAATGCAAACCTCAATTTCACAGTATTTGCAGATGATCTTAATATCTACTTCGAGTTTTCTAATGCCAATTTACACAAAATATTAAAATCAATAGATGATTTTTCCAATATATATAACTATAGTATTAATCTTAAGAAATCCTATATATTCCCAATTAACCCTATTGGCCACAAAGAATTTTACTTTCCCGAAAGTGAAATAAAACTTAAGTACCAACAAAAATATTTAGGCATTAATTATACTCACACACACAGTGAAATGTTGAAAGCAAATCTCCAAAATTTATGGGAAAACATTGAACTCGATATAGCTAGCTGAAAAAAACATAAACCTCTCTCTCCTGTCTACTCTAATCCTATATATTCCCAATTAACCCTATTGGCCACAAAGAATTTTACTTTCCCAAAAGTGAAAAAAAACTTAAGTACCAACAAAAATATTTAGGCATTAATTATACTCACACACGCAGTGAAATGTTGAAAGCAAATCTCCAAAATTTATGGGAAAACATTGAACTCGATATAGCTAGCTGAAAAAAACATAAACCTCTCTCTCCTGTCTAGATCAGGTATTGTAAAAATGAATATTCTGCCTATAATTTTATATCATCTAAATGCCATTAACCTAACTATTCCCCAATTTGTTTTTCAAAAAATGAAAGCTGTTCTCTCAGATTTCATCTGGTATAAAAAATCTACAAGAATGAGCTATGACAGACTTCTGTTACCTAAAGAAAAGGGTGGCTTAGGGGTTCTAGACTTTAAGCTCTACCATGATATCATTAATACCAGTAGAATAATTCAAATTGCAAACCGTGACCCAACTAGCCATACTTGGTCCCCACTAGGGACTAAAATCTGATACAATCAGATAAACTCTCTCAGTATTAACTCAAAAGGCCTTCCCTTTATTAACCTAAAAAGCCTTAATGGATTGAAAGTCCACACTATGATTAAAAATAAAATTAAACTGTTCCAAAACCTATTAGCATCACTTCACCTAAAACAATACACTGGATTTCTTACAACCTATTCACCTTAACCCAAACTTGAAACTCAATAACCAAACAATTAATTTAACTAATTATCCCTTAATAAAAAATATCACGGTCTGGGAAATATATCAACTAAGCAACAGTAATACAGACGAAATAAGAACTAAATTGGAAATGCCAAAAAAATATGATGTTGTGCTTAGACCACTCAAGCTACTCATAAATGCCAAATTCCCCACAAAGACTATTTAAGAACAGGAAATCAAAATAACCCAATCAATAATAAGAACCATATCATAAAAAACTAAAATGATTTTGAAAGCATACAAATTAATATTAGCAATTAAATCCCAAAATGCTCTTCTATATTCATCCTACTGGCAAGAGAAAAAAAAATATCAAGATCTCAAGTGATAAAGAATAAACTAACCACTTTCAAAAGCTTAATCTATACCCAGCTCATAATTAATAATAATGCTTATGACATGTTCACCATCCTTAACAAATTCAATTCTAAGTATTCACCATTAGACCTGCTACACATCTTCTGGAGCTGCAAGAAAGTGTATAAATTGCGGTGTTCACTAAAAGTAAAACTTGATAAAATGGGCTATGAGAAAACTACTTTTTCATGGGAAACAGCAATTCTGCACATTACACCAAAAAAATTAGTATACACCAATATGTTCTTATTACACTGTATGGACTAATCAAATATTACATCACTAAAAATTGGTTAGATAAATCTAAGATCTCATGGGAAAACTTCAAAGCCATGGCTGTAAGATTCATAACTTCACATAAGCTTGCAAACAAAAATCCAAACAAAATGATATATTTTCAAAAATACTGGTGCTATCTCTTGGATAGTAATACTAAAAGACTAAGACTAAAACTTAAATTTATTTTCTTTTTTTCCCTTTATCTATAGACAGTGTTACAAAAATGTATAGTCTCAAACTCTCTTCCTTTTTAAGTAACTGTCCACCTTCACACCAACTAACTCCTTTTTCTTCTATATACTGATAGTCTATAACCATCACAAATAAAGACCATTTATAAATCCAAATTATTCAGCTTTTGTCAATCACATTATAAATAGTTTATTAGAATAACTCTCTTTTGACTATTTCACATATCTCATTTATACACCCCGACTTCTTTATTCTGTGATGACATAAAAAATACTTGTGGCATCTAAGTGTAAATAGATGTACATAGTTTTAGTGTTTTTTTCTTTATGTCATATGAAACTAGCATTGATATGGATAACTTTACTTGTTTTGTGTTATGCAGTATCATCAATTAAGATAACCTTCAGGAAGTCAATGATTATAGAAGTAGCAATTATTAATCTTGTATCATCTTCTCAACTAAGAAAATATACTGTACACCTCCAATCTTATTTCTATATATTGGCTATCTGTAGCTGATTCTATTGTATCCATATCTCAGTATATATGCACATAATGCTTGTTAACTTTTTTTTTATTGTTTCATATGTTTCTTTTTTTTCCTTTTGTTTTATCAAAATTCAATAAACATTATATTGGAAAAAAATATTTTTAGATATTCCTAATGAATCCTTAGGATTATAATCGAAAATATCTGTTCAAATGAAGATGCCCTTTGACTCATACAGGACACTGAACCTGTCTGTATCAAACTGTCTATGGTAGTTCAATATCCTATGTCAGTAGAAGCTGAAAAAGGAACTGAGCTTGTTTATTTATTTATTTATTTACATTTGTTTATCGGGAATGTCCACCTAAGCCAAAAAGCCCGGTTTTCAGTTGAGGCTCGGGGAGAAAAGCTCCAACTCACATAGTAACAGTGTTATCATAGAATGTAAAAAATTAACAGGTTATATAGTAAAACAGTGAATATAATTGACATGAAATGAACAAAAGCAAGTAACAGTAATACAAATAATGCATTAAAGATGATTAGTCACACATGGTCATGATAATAGCTGGCCATTGAATGCAACACATCAGAAACTAAAACATTATGCATTTTTTTTTACTTAGATGGTAACCTCACCAAATAAACAGTGTAGAGATGTACAGTAATAGGCTGGAGATAGGTTCCACAGTAAAAAGTCAGGGAATGTAAACACTGGAAAGGAATGATATAGGAAGAATAGTGCAAATCAAGAGAGGAAAAAAATACTGAGAGGACAGCCTGGTGCTGAGTAGGAGCATAGCCAGTTTTTAGACAAGTGGGCCTTAAAAAGTTTTTTGAATATGGAACATTTAGCTGTGTAAAGAATAGGCTGGAAAACTGAGTTCCGGATATTTGAGATGTGCTTCGAGAACAAGGTATCTCCATTGCTATTATTAGCTTTATTGACTTCTAGGAGAAGTTTGTCGCATGAGTGGAGAGATCTATTGGTAGTATAGGGTTTTACTAGGTTTTTAAGGGCTGGGAATTTATCTGGTAGGTAGATGATAGAGAGGCAAATTCTGAGTTGTTTGAAGCATAATAGGTTTGGGCATTCCAACCAGTCTAGTTTGTTAAGAGCTGTACAGTGATGTATATTGTGAGGGTGGTTGGTGACAAACCTGGCTGTTTTGTTGTAGCAGGCTTCTAGTTAATTTTGATTTGATTTCTTTAGATTTATGAAAATTGGGGAGGCATATAACAGTGTGGATAGTAGATGGGTTTGGGCAGTGTGGTTTGGGTGAGGAATGGTTTGGCTCTATAGAGTGCACTGAGTTTTCTGTGGAGTTTTTTAATAGTTTGGGATATGTGCAGGTCATAACTGAGGGATTTGTTAATGGTGACACCTTGTAGTTTGGTGTAGTCTACTGGCTCTATTTTATTTTATTTATTTATTTATTTATTTATTGACATTTGTTGACCAGGAAAGTCCACTGGATCAAAGACCCATTTTCAGTGGAGGCCCGGGGGAAAAGCCCCCAAAACATAATGTAACAAGTAGGAAAACAATTTACGCAGGTAGAAATTGAACTATTAAATACAAAAGACAAAGTTAATACATGGAATATTGACATATCAATTTCAAGGTTAAGCAACAAATGGTGAAAGGTCAAATGCAATGTAAATATAATAGCCTGTGTCATATTTGATTCACAAGAGGATAGGGATGAGATTAGACAGTTTGGTGTAGGAGATGACACAGAGGTGAAAAAGGATTGCAGCTAAGACATGGTGATTTGGAAGTGTGGGACTAGAAAAGGACAGAAACTAAGTGAAAGTTCAAGATAAATTGTTTGCACAGTAACAGAAAGGTAAAAGGGAAGCATAGTGGTAGAGATTAGGACTGGTAGTAATCATGGAATTAAGGTAATTTTTGATGATTTAAGTATGTACAGATGCGATTATTAAGATAATAAGACTTTAGTTTAGTTTTAAAGGTATTTAAGGAGTCTAGTTGAGTGATCAGAGGGGGTAGGTTTTTCCAGAGTTTAGTAATCTTATAAGAATATAGGCTTTGTCCAACTCTCTTATTGGGTTTGGATGTAAATAAAAGTTGCTTATGTGAGGAACGAAGGTTATGTGCTGGTTTGTAGGATAGATTGGAGTGATGGGCAGTTAAAAGGTTTGTAAATGAGTTTATGGGCAAGAGTGAGGATTGTTTGGGGTAGTGTAAATGGTGAGGGAATTTCAGCCAGTTTAATTCCGAGATGGCTTGAAAATGATGTGATCGGTTAGACAAACCTGATGCAAATTTTTTTTATAGTAGCATGATTTGAGTTTCTTTATAAGTGATGTGTGAAGATTTGTGAAAATGGGGCTCCCATAGAGGAGAGATGGAATTAGAGTGCCTGTGATCTTTATATCTTTATTTTTGTAAGTTTATCAAGGTATAGTTTGTGATGGTAAAGTTTACCTAGTTTGAAGTGGGTCTTTTTTATAGTATTCAGAATATGTAATTTGAAATGGAGTTTGTCATCAATTGTAATTCCTAGTAGTTTTTGGTGTTTTGACCTGTTCGATTACTGTGTTGTTCTGAGAGAGAATTTTGAAGTCGAGTCTAGTGCTTTTGATGAAAATAATAGGAGTTTTGATTTTTTGGGGTTCAATAATAGTTGGGCATCAGTTATCTACATTTCAATGGATGTAAAAGTGGTTTGTGTGATCCTTTGTAGGTTGGATAAGTTACTGGAGGTGGAGATTATAGTGGCGTCATCGGTGTACTGGACAAGGTTGCTTTGTAGGCATTCTTTATGGAAATCATTTATGAATATATTAAAAAGAAGTGGTCCTAGAATTGTCAAGATGGTCCAAAAGTTTAGTTTGCCATTTTACAGCTTGTTTCCAATTTTGTAGTTAGCTTGAAAACCAAGTAAATGCATTAGGGGAACAGCCTGTTGATTCTAGTTTTTGCAGTAATTTGGTGTGTGACACTGTGTCAGAAGCTTTGGATAGGTCTAATAGGATTACAGAAGTAATACGGTCTGCATTTTGGAAGTGTTAGTGGGGTAGATGACAAATGAGATGAGGGGGTTGAGATATTTTATTGTTGTGAATACTAATAGTATGGTCTTTTTTGGGTTGAGTATTAGTTGATTGGTGGTAAGGTACTGTTCAACATCTGTGAATGCTTTTTCTGTTTTTTTCAAGAGTTCAGGGATTGAGGTGGCTGAGCAGATGAGAGTAGAGTCATCTGCATATTGTATAATTTTAGCTGATGTGGTAGCTGAATTGAGATAATTTGTAAAAATAGTAAAGAGAAGTGGGCCCAGTATGGAGCCTTGGGGTAAACCTACTGAGGCTGGTAAGAGGGAGGATACATTGTCTAGCCATTTAACTACTTGCTGTCTGCCTGAGAAGTAGCTATGGAACCATGATAGCGTGGATTGTGAAAAGTTTAAGGTGGCTAGTTGGTTCAGAAGTATTTGGTGCGAAACAGTGTCATATGCTTTTGACATGTCTAGGAAAACTGATAAAACATATAAAGGCCATTGTTACTTGACTGGTTGACTATGTCTGTGAAGCTAATCAGTGTGGATGTGGTGCTTTGGTTGGGTCTGAATCTATGTTGTGTATCTGACAGGAGGTTATTGTTCAGGAGATAGGGAAGGATTTCTGAGTGTATACATTTCTGGAGGATTTTGGTAAGGGGAGGGAGTATTGCAATGGACCTATAGTTTGATAGTAGTGTTGAGGTGCCTCCTTTGTGTAGGGGAATGATGTGGGATATCTTCCTGAGTTTTGAGACTTATTCATCAGAGATGGACTGATTTATTAGTAGGGAGACTGGGTAAGTAATGGCATCAGTTGTCTTCTTCAGGAATTCATTGGGGAGCAGGCCAGCTAGAGAAGAAGGTTTTAGTTGGTGGAGAAGTTTGTTAATGTAGGTATTGGTTTAAGGCTAACTACTACAGAATTGTTGGTAAAGGTGGTGGGTGCAATCAGTGGATTGGTAGTGTTTTGATTTAGTAGGGATAGTATGGAATTAGCAAAGTGTAAGTTGAATTGAGTGGCTATATTATCGGTGGTATTTGGGGAGGAGGTGTTGGGGGTTGAGGATTGTTTGGGGTTGAGAATCTGATTTATAAAGGCCCATAATTTTGGGGGGTTATTGTGATGTTTATGTTGAGCTGCTAAATAGTATTTTTTGTCTGCTTTTATTTGCTTTTTGACTGTGTTTATTAACTCTTGGCAGTTTTTGAAGGTTGTTTGGTTTTTGGTGGCTAGATGGTGGGAGCATGCTCTGTCTCTTTGTTTCATAAGGAGTTTGGTGTGGTTTGTTAACCATAGGGATGGTTTAGTCTTTACTCAGATTTTCCTGATGGGGGCTACTTTGTCTAGGATTTTCAGGAATGTATTGCTAAAGTATTGAGTTGCTTCATCTAACTGGGGGTCCAATGGGGACCAATTACATTGTTTCAGGAGAGAGTTAAAAATATCAATGGAGACATTTTTTTGTGGTCTGGATGTGCTTGTTTATGTTTTTTTAGGGTTTACTTTATGCCTAAGGAGGCAGGTGGGTCTGTGTTCACTGAGGGTGACACCCAGAGTGAGGGCATAAGGAGGGTCTGTTAATGAGACTCCAGTCAAGTGTGGATTGTTTTTTGCTGTATTTGTATATCCTAGTTGGGGTGCTGATGATTTGGGTAAAGGCAAAAAGATTAATGTAGCTTGATGGGTTTTTTCAGAAGAACAAGAGGACTAGTCTAGGTTGAAATCTTCTGCAATGATTGTTTCTTGGTTCTAGGCGGTTGCTGCCCAATTAACGAGATTTTGATTGTTGTAGAATTGATGCCTGGGGGAATATAGACTGCTAGGATGATTATGTATTTGTTATTGTTTAGTTGTAGGCTGGATACAAGTGCTTCTGAGCTGTTTAGATCAGTGGGGTGGTCGTCTAATCATTCTAGGTTAAGTGTGTCCTTATAGATAATTGCAATACCACTGCCTCACTTGTTTATTCTGTCTAATCTATGTATATTTTAACACTAGGTTAGCAGCTCACTGTCTTTGATGTGTGATTTTAACCAGGTTTCAGTTAGTATGACTATGATGCCAGTTTATAGGTTGAGGGTAACGTGCAGTTGCTCAACTTTGTTTAGAATATGGCTTAGGTTAATATTTAGTTTTAGGAGGACAGAGCTGCTATGGAGGTGCATCATGTAGTCTTTTTGTGGTTGGGGTTTTTATAAAGTGGAATTGGTTGGGAGTCTAACTGAGGGCCAGGGTTGGGGTGTATGTCACCAGCTAGAATAAGTAGGTGTAAATAATATGGCAATAGATGGACTAGTTTTGTAAGTAATTTTAAATATTTATGAAACAAGGTAGAAGTTGGTTGGGTGGGAGAATACCTGATGGAGGAGTTCTGTGAGGGAGTTGTTGTAGAGGTGTGGTGAAATTGAAGTGTTTGGTTGAGTGTTGGTTGTTTGGGATATGTTGACTAATGCTGATGTGGGGATATTTGTAAGTGTAGTTCATGGTATGAAATAATTAGATAACTGGATATAAAAAAGTTGCTGAGACTGTGTAAAAGTAACATTGTTAATGTTTGCGGGGTGGTGAGTTTCAGTGTGGGTTTGGTGTGAGGTAGAGTGTGTTAAGGATAGTAGATAGTTATAGATAGTAAGGAAGTGATAGGTTGTGAAGAAGGGTGTAGATGCATGTGATTGGTTAAGTGGTGGGTATGGAAGGTGGTGGTATGTGATTGGTGATTTAGAGAAATAGGGAGGAACAAGGAGGGTATAAATGAAATTGAAATGGGGGTCAGGTGAGCGCAGTGAGCCCGAGGATAGAGAAGCCGAATGGAATGGGCAGAGACGGTATCAATTGAGCAGACAAAAGTAAAATAAAACAATTAGCTGGTCAGTTGTGCAGGTGTGTCTGTGAACAGAGAGCTAGTTATTGGAGTAAACAAAGTACAGCTTTGCTTACTAGTAATCAGCTAAAGCTACTGTAAATATCAGACTAGAAGGGGCTGACCAATTGAGGCAGGGAATACAGAGCCAATTAGACAGGGAGGTAGGTGAGAGATACTACCTAATAGGTGGGAAAAAGGATAAAAAAAGTCATATAAAAGGCTAGGGTGGGATTCAGGAGGGAGTAAGCATAGATAGCAGGTGACCGGGTTAGTGTGTACACTACGAACAAGGATAAGACATTACAAGTTAATGTTTAGATTGCGGACAAAAGGAAACATATGTAGAGCAAGAGGTTGCCTGACTTCTACCGTTGGGTCACTTTTTAGAAATTCTATGTCTTGCTACTAGCTATGTGGACGAGGGAGAGGGGTGGCATCTCCGAGTGTTAGGTAACTGTAAAGTAAAAGAAATAATGCAAAAGTTGCTGACAATAAGGGTTAAGAAAGTGTGCAATTAGGTAGGCAGATGTATTTGGAGACAGCTAGGAAGGAGGGAAATAGCAGATAGAGGTGGGGGGAGGCACTATGGGGAAGAAACTAGGATTGGTTTATATGCAGAAGTTGTAGAGCAATACAGCTAATGTAATTATATAGCATCAAAGGACAAGTTCATTTCTATGTTTAGGTGTTTTCAGCAATAGAGGAATTTACAATAGTAAAGGTATAGTCAGGTATAGTCAAACAGCAAACAACTAAGAGCCGATTCTATTCAAAAGTTGTACAGTAATCAGCAATAGAAATATCTAGCATCAAAGGAACAGGCTCACTTATATCTTCAACATCTGTGGATGCTTTGTCTGTTTTTTCAAAAGCACACATAACAGCAAAAAAGATAGTTAGCAGCAAGACAATTCTTTAGAATTTTTGGGTCAGGCATAGTGAAACAGTCTAAACATTTCAATAGAGTGCTTTAAAAAATACTAAATAGCGACAGCAAAAAAAAAAAAATAGTTAAATAGTCCAAGGAGTTACACTAGCAGAAATAGGTCGCATGGCTAGCCTAAATGAAGCATATAAGCTATGATAGATTGCCATATAACTGTATGCATTTATTCATAGCATAAGATTTATATCAAAGCAGGCATACATCTGCTAACATTGTAAATAAACATTATACATACAGAAAAACCTAATGAAAAAACAGGTCCGCTTTTGAAATTAAAAAAAAAAAAAATGTAGCAAGTATGGCAAACTTATGTGGCAAGCACACTATCTTCAGTAGGCCGGGGAGGGGGTCCTATCACAAAATTGAAGAGGCTGAAGAGCGAATGGCTTTAACATTAGAAATGCTGTTCATCAATGTGTTTTTTGTGAGATCAAGGTACAGTGAAGATTGGAAAATTTGCTCTTTCCTCATTGTAGTGTGATTTCGGAGTTGTTATATATAATTAGTGTGGGGTCTGGGGGGCACGGATCCTCACAAGAGTGATTTTAAGGTACGGCATTTTCGTTGTTTAAGCTGTTCGCTCTCCGGTCTTTTCAATCTTGTAATATAGACCCAGCCAGGGAGCTACTATTAGGACAGAAGCATTCAGCTTTGTTAGAATTTTAAAAATGACACCCATAAAGACCTGGACGCTAAGTAACTTCAGGTGGGACACTGGGAAGGGGGGGTAGACAGAAAGTAATTGGCTGAGGAAGGAATGCTAAAAGATAAATTGGGTGGGGGAAGTTAGTTTATGCAAAAAGGGACAGAGACCAAAGGGTAGAGATAATTTCAGTTGGGTAGGCAAAAGTAAAATAAAACGATCAGCTGGTCAGTTGTGCAGGTGTGTCAGTGGACTGATAGCTAGTTATATGAGTAAAGATTATTTCTGCCTTACTACAACAGACTTACAGTCCTTGTAATACTCTTATTTTCCCAGTTATGAAAATGGGAAAAGCACATATAGGTTTGCACATGACTTATGTGCAGTGAATGCTGTAGTAGCAATACCAACATTTCCACTGTTCCTAAACCTGCAAAAGTACTGAATAAAGTAGCCTTAGGAGTGTTAGCACAATGTAGAAATGATGGCTTTAGACCTGCTGCATATTTAAGTACAAATCTTGAGCCTGTAGCTGCAGCCATCAGCATTGCCTGATGGTAGTGGCCACGAGGGTGCGCATTGTGGACATGGTGGCTGCAGTGACTCTCAGGCAAGATACGTATGTGGCAGTCCTGAATTCTGTTACTAAAGACTAAAATGCAACATCTATCTGCAGCATGATTGTTTAAACATCAATTGTCTTTACTTAATACCCCTTCTTTACATATTATTTGATGCCCACCACTTAACCCTTCTTTTTAATCCCTACAGCGGACAAAGAGAACCCCACAGTTGTGTAGTTGTTACTAACACTGTGATTTCTCCTAGATTAGATTTGAAAGATGTTCCTTTACAGAATCCATATCTCATCCTTTTTGCAGATGGCTGTTATGTTCAGATAGATGATGGTAAACTCATAGCAGCCTTTTCCATGTGCATGTAAGAAAATATTTTATTAAATGGACAATTAAATATAAATGTATCCACTGAAGTAGCTGAATTAGTAGCTATAACTGAAGCATGTAAAATTGGCAATGATCAGTCAGTAACCATCTTTATAGATTCCTGCTATGTGTATGTGCACAATTTTTGTACACTTTGAAAAGAAAAGTGTCATTAAACATCATCAGGGATAGTTATTAAAAATTCAGTTTTTGTTAACTTGTTAGATGCTTTATTATTACCTGATGAAGTTCCATTTTATGCAATGAAGGAACAAAAGTGCTCATACTTCACTACTGCAGTCTGTGGTGTTCATCATTCAGCAACAGCTTGTTTGTGTTTTATTATTATGAAGAGAGATTGTTGTAGTGAAATATGCCACACATAAATCCAATGAATCTTTTGTTATGAAAGGTAACAACTTTGCTGACATGTCTTATCCTGTTCAGGCTATATTTTTGCAGCAATTGAATGACATTAGCAACATTTCTTTACAGGAGTTACTGTCTTTTCAGGACCAGACAGAAGACTCTTAGAGAAGGAGGTGGTTAAGTGATGGCTGTTGTCACTCTGCAAATCTTTTGTGGTGCCATCCAGATGATCAACTAGTAGGCCCACTAATTTTCTAAATCAATTGGTTAAATCCTATCATTTGCCTTTTCTTTTGGGAAAACTTAATAAAACAGATTTCCATTGATTGATATGCACCTCATCTCTCAGAACTCACTCAACATTTTGTAAATACTTGTCAAATTTGCTTTGAACATAATGTTTCAAATCTGTACCTGCACCTGTTCAATCATTAAAAATGCCTTGGGGACCTTTTTGATCCCTTCAGTGTGACTTTATTGAGCTTCCTCAAGTGCAGAAATTTCAATATGTGTTAGTGATACTTGATATCTTTTCTGGCTGGATAGAAGCATATCCGTGTGTGAAGAATGATTCCCAGCATATTTGTGTGTAAAGAATGATTCCCAGCATATCTGTGTGTGAAGAATGATTCCCAGCATATCTGTGTATGAAGAATGATGCTCACTCAATGGCAAAAAAATTGTTAATTGAAGTTATACCCAGATTTGATGTTCTCTGTAGTATCTGGACAGACCAGGGATCTATTTTACTAGTCAAGTAATACAGCAGCTTTGTAGATGTCAAAATAAACTTCCATTATCCTTATAGACCAAAGGCTTCTGGGATAATAGAGAGAGCTAATAATGCTATTAAAATTAGACTAGCTAAACTGTGTGAAGAATCTGATCTCAGAAGCATTACCCTTGTTTTTATTTAGTATAAGAAGTGCAGTTAATACGCCTAGAAAATTGTTTCTTTCATGAGATTTTCATGGGCAGACCCAAAAGAATTCCTGCCACCCTCTCCTCTAAGAATTTAGAGTTGCAAGATCTTGAGAAGACCATGCTTTCCTCTTGTAAATTCCTGTGTTCTCTTTTGCAAAAATACCACAGCATCATTCTACATGCAGCCTAACAACTCAGATCTGGACCACAATGACCTATATCTAGACAACTATGTGTACATTAAATTCCATTCCCAAAGAAAATCACTTAACACCAGATGGAAAGGACCATACTTGGCTTTGCTCACAATTGCTACTGCCATCCGTTATGAGGGACTCCCCATCTGGATCCATGTCTCATATATCAAAAGACACTCCTTTGTGATGAGTAGAACTGAAACAATACTAATCTCAGATCATACGAACCAGCAGAAGCTATCACCAGCAGAACCAGACAACAAATCAGAAACATCGTTCCATCTGGAAGTGACAGCTTGTAAACTTTTGCCATCAAAACCAAATCTGGAACCACTTGTGAACTGTTTATCTAACCAGATTCGACATCTACCATCCAGCTCACATCCAGAATTGACTGCAGTTACATTATCCATGTCACCTGACCAGGAAGTTAAACATTATGAGTCTGCTACCTCATCCTGGTCTGATTCAATTTCCAGTGATTCTTCTTTAAGTCCGAAAACATTTTTTCTTGCTTCCAATTCCAACATTACTGATGCATCCTGCTTTTTGGACAATTATCTGGACATTGCCTTATCAAGACAATGTTCCCTTTTGCAATCCACTGTGATTAAAGCCCTTGGTTGACAACTTTTTGATGATCAATTTCAGTTGCACAATGAACAGCCAACCCAACATCTGTGTTTCAATTTCTTCACTGCCCTCTCCAGCCCCAGCATGTTCAGTTTTCCTGGGAACCAGTCATCACTACAGTTACTTTACTTTTCATCGTCATTATTTTGTTATGCCTGCTTTTGCTGCCTGAAACTGTGAGTGCATCATCCTCTGAGACCATTGGAACCATAAGTACCAAATCATTTCTTAATAGACATACATGCTTTGCTAAAAGTAGAGAGAGGTGTTTGATGCCTTCAGGTGCATCTGAAGTTAACTCCTACTGACACCTCTAGGTGTCAAATATTGCTTGTTCATATTCATATCAATAATTCTAAAACCTTGCTATGTACAAGGTTTTATAATATTTCATCTTAAAAGCATACACAATGGCAAACTTAAATGCATTAATATCTGACCTCTGTCTAGTGCAGTTAAAGAAATATTAACTGTTGTTTTTATGATATTAATTTATATAGATATAATTTTCATATTTTTCTAAATATCTCAGCAACCCAGACAGAACTCCTTAGTCTCATATGAAAGCTCTCAGCTAGATGAATAAAATGCTACTGACAGTATGTGAGCAGCTTGAGTGGTTGCTGAGATGTTGTAAGTTGTTTGCAAAATGTTACAAATGTAATAGTTACTGTGTTTAGTGTGTATTATAAAAAAGAAAAAGTCAACGGCTTAGCAATGCTAGAACCTTTTATTAAAACACACAAAACTGCCAATGCTTTAATAGCATTAGTATTTGCATTAAAATATATTTCCACTGCCACTTTTTTCCCAAATTGTCTTATCTCCAACAAGTTGTTTTAACTCCCTCCCTCTCTCATCTTCCCTCCTGCTATGATCCCCTTGTTTCTTTTGTCATATCTGCTAACTTTTCTGTCATCTTATCTTTGCTAATCCCTCTGTACCTCTGCCTCTGCTTTAGGTACATATAAACGTCCTGCCTAAATGGCTTCTTTTTCCTCATTCCAGGTCTCATACTTGCCTTCTCCCTGCATTTTTCTAAGTAGGACATTGACCCATCACTTCTCCTCTTCTGTCTCTAAGATATAAGTCATTATCCTCCAGTGCCTTTCTTTGTTTGCACCTTAAACCAGTAGGCCTATCATAGCATGACCTCTTAGTGTGAGTGGCTCTATGTTCTTCTGTGTCACCATTTCCTGATGCTCCTTCATTATATATACCCTACATCTATATATCAACAGTAAGTAAATTAATACTCAACTAACATACCCCCATCCACATAACCCTTAGCTACCTCTTTACCAACATACCCCACCATGAGGGCATCCAAGGAACTCTGGTAAAATTTGGGTTGGGGTGTATGGCTAGGCTTGTAAAGACCCTGGTGGTCATTAGACTAGTATAAACCTATGAACCTAAAATCATATCTGCTACAGTAATATGTGGAGTGATATGTTAGCCCTTGTCCCACCTACATTCCACTCCTGTCCCCTAGACATCAATTGAGCCCATCATTCCCAAATTGCTTTTTAAAAATCTTCCCTCATTAGTTAATCTTCTAGCTCTTTGACCACTAACAAACTCTTCCTTTAAGTTTCAGTGCTATATGCCCTCTTTGATTCTTACTATCCCTATTAGTATTCCTCTCAACACCTTTACTAACATTTTTCATGGTATATAATCTTACTATCAAACATTTGTCTCCTTCTACTCTCATTTAATCCCTGCAGATATTCCTTTCTGAAAAATTTCAGAGAATTACTCAGCTGTGTAAAGTGATACAACCTGTTTCTGGATGCATGAGTTATTCAATCTAGCCTAAAATCCATGCTCAACCATCTTGGTAAAGGTAAGTGCCAGGGAGGTCAGTGGCCAGGCAGTGTTGGAGGTATGTGTGTGTGTGTGTGTGTGTGTGTGTGTGTGTGTGTGTGTGTGTGTGTGTGTGTGTGTATGTGTATGTATGTATATATGAGTGTGTTATCCCTGAAAAGATGGAAGCTCAGGACTGTTGGAACTTTGTTCAGCAGCAAAGTGCCCAATGGACATAGATTCCCCTGGAGGAAATATTGGTGGAAAAGCTTGGATACCAGTAGGTAATCCCTAAAGGTTCCCTCATCCCATCACGGTGTGCCTAGCTATCTTTCAATTTAAAGAAAGATTTGTGTCAGCAGTATGGAAACCTGGTCTTCGAATCACTTGTGGGAAACCCGGGGTTTTTATTGATCAGGATTACTGTGGGGCCACTAGAAAAAAAGAGAGCAGTGCTGACTCCAGCATAGAGATGGTGCAAACTGTGGGATTTAAGATTTAAAATGCTCTATCCATCATATCTTAAGGTTTTCTCTCCAGGAGGCACCAAAACATTCTCTAATCCTATCAAGGCAATGGTGGCTATCCGGCATTTTAATTGCTTAGATCAACATAGCAGATGAATCTAAGGAACTGCAGAGGGGCAATCTGATGAAGAGAGAGTCCTGAAGTGGTGGAAAAACCAAGTACAGCACTGTTCCTTTTTTTGAAAAATGCACTACTACCCAGGACAAAGTACTTACTGTCTGGTCAATTTCTCGGCGATTTGGTGTCTGAACTCTCAGTTAGACTCTGGTTCATCAGTAATGGACAGGTGAAGTTCCATTCCAAAGGGGGTTTTATTTCAACATTGGACATGTGGTTACATCTTTCTGGGTAAAAATGCTCGTAAAATATTTATATTACACTAAAAAAATCATTAATTATATATGTTGCAAGGGCTGGTGTTAAATTTACAAAAATCATTAATTATATATGTTGCAAGGGGTGGTGTTAAATAAGTCTTCATAAAATATTATTTACAAACATTAATGCACAGAGATTTGTAGAGGTTGCAAACATGTTTCTTCTGTTTCTATTCATCTGTATTAGAGTACTGAGACATTAGTTCTAAACAGTCAAACAAAGATGAACAACAAATGTATCATTGAGATAAGTATTGCCACTGGGGGTGTTCTAAAGATTTTTCTAACTGTTTAGTAATCTACAACTGCATAACTGATAACTTGCTGATGAAAAGATCAAACAGTGACTGTGTTTTGAATTTGCTGTGCACAAGTGTTTTGGTATGACCTGAGAGAGGGAAATGAACTTTGAATTATGCCATGAATATTTTAATGTATAGTAACTCTAAATTTTGCATATACGAACATGTTTCATTAATTTACCAAAACTTTAAATGCACCCTGTTCCTGTCACTATACTCGGTATTGTACAGACTTCTTAGGGAAGATTTATGCATGGCTTACAGAGCAATCTCTGACCCAAACCTAATGAATTTGCTGCACATCCATAAATCAAAAGGGACTAGAACTACCTGTTCCATTGACCTAAATAAGGGCTGTGACTTGAATATGACATGCTGGAGGGGCAGATTGCCACGTCTTTGGTATAGGCTGCTAATTCATGTCAAGCAGAGCACCTCTGTGACACTGTTCAAATGGAACCTGGAAGAGTGAATGGGGAACCATAAATTCATGCCAGGGATAACACCCACAACTCTCCTGGACATGGCCAGTCATTACTAAATACAGTCCTGGGTATTAACTAGAGTATCTATGGTATTACATCGGGTGGAAACAGCTAGGCTTGAAATTACCTCTGGATCAATAGCCTAGTAACCTGCTAGGAACCTAAGCAAATGGAAAAGGAGTATATAAATAAAAAAAGGGAAAAGTATTTCATATGAGACATTACAAGCTTGAGAGGATGGGGTTTAAATGGCCCAATCTGGAAACCAAAGTAGATAAAAAACAGGAAAGCACAGATGCTCTGTTGCATAATTGACATTAATGATATTAATTTCACAGAATTTAAGAACTGTTCTTAACAGAAATGCAGTTTATCTTGACTTTCTAATTTATTTAGGTTATAATTTAATCAGAATTGGGGAGACCACTTGAGTGGATGAGGTGAGAGAAATATTGCTTAAGGGTTTTGCAGAGTAGGGACTGGGGGGTAAGACTTTACAAGTGTCTCCATAGATGATTTTTAAGGCACCTGCCATATTCACTAGGATAAGGAGGCTAGAGATCCACAGCCATATAGGGCCATATGCCCCCCATTTTGTCAGAAGATAACATATTTTGTAATGTTTGTAGTTTATGCTGTGTTTGGGGGGTGTTGTTAAAAGGGGGATGAGAGGTGATACTGAGTACTATCTTAAGAAATCTGATAACATTACAAGTGACATAAAATGTTGTGCAGTTGATCATGTGTATGGTTGCAGTTCTATGAAAATGACAGGAACTGAATTTTGTTCCTTTGAATTCTTTGAGCTGGGGATCCAGGAAACATGAGAAATAACAGGGAGATATAAGTAAAGTGATGAATGGGTGATATACAGTTACTGTTGTAGAACATAAACAGGATAACAGGGAGATATAAGTAAAGTGATGAATGGGTGATATACAGTTACTGTTGTAGAACATAAACAGGATAACAGGGAGATATAAGTAAAGTGATGAATTGGTGATATACAGTTACTGTTGTAGGACATAAACAGGATAACAGGGAGATATAAGTAAAGTGATGAATGGGTGATATACAGTTACTGTTGTAGAACATAAACAGGATAACAGGGAGATATAAGTAAAGTGATGAATGGGTGATATACAGTTACTGTTGTAGAACATAAACAGGATAACAGGGAGATATAAGTAAAGTGATGAATGGGTGATATACAGTTACTGTTGTAGAACATAAACAGGATAACAGGGAGATATAAGTAAAGTGATGAATGGGTGATATACAGTTACTGTTGTAGAACATAAACAGGATAACAGGGAGATATAAGTAAAGTGATGAATGGGTGATATACAGTTACTGTTGTAGAACATAAACAGGATAACAGGGAGATATAAGTAAAGTGATGAATGGGTGATATACAGTTACTGTTGTAGAACATAAACAGGATAACAGGGAGATATAAGTAAAGTGATGAATGGGTGATATACAGTTACTGTTGTAGAACATAAACAGGATAACAGGGAGATATAAGTAAAGTGATGAATGGGTGATATACAGTTACTGTTGTAGAACATAAACAGGATAACAGGGAGATATAAGTAAAGTGATGAATGGGTGATATACAGTTACTGTTGTAGAACATAAACAGGATAACAGGGAGATATAAGTAAAGTGATGAATGGGTGATATACAGTTACTGTTGTAGAACATAAACAGGATAACAGGGAGATATAAGTAAAGTGATGAATGGGTGATATACAGTTACTGTTGTAGAACATAAACAGGATAACAGGGAGATATAAGTAAAGTGATGAATGGGTGATATACAGTTACTGTTGTAGAACATAAACAGGATAACAGGGAGATATAAGTAAAGTGATGAATGGGTGATATACAGTTACTGTTGTAGAACATAAACAGGATAACAGGGAGATATAAGTAAAGTGATGAATGGGTGATATACAGTTACTGTTGTAGAACATAAACAGGATAACAGGGAGATATAAGTAAAGTGATGAATGGGTGATATACAGTTACTGTTGTAGAACATAAACAGGATAACAGGGAGATATAAGTAAAGTGATGAATGGGTGATATACAGTTACTGTTGTAGAACATAAACAGGATAACAGGGAGATATAAGTAAAGTGATGAATGGGTGATATACAGTTACTGTTGTAGAACATAAACAGGATAACAGGGAGATATAAGTAAAGTGATGAATGGGTGATATACAGTTACTGTTGTAGAACATAAACAGGATAACAGGGAGATATAAGTAAAGTGATGAATGGGTGATATACAGTTACTGTTGTAGAACATAAACAGGATAACAGGGAGATATAAGTAAAGTGATGAATGGGTGATATACAGTTACTGTTGTAGAACATAAACAGGATAACAGGGAGATATAAGTAAAGTGATGAATGGGTGATATACAGTTACTGTTGTAGAACATAAACAGGATAACAGGGAGATATAAGTAAAGTGATGAATGGGTGATATACAGTTACTGTTGTAGAACATAAACAGGATAACAGGGAGATATAAGTAAAGTGATGAATGGGTGATATACAGTTACTGTTGTAGAACATAAACAGGATAACAGGGAGATATAAGTAAAGTGATGAATGGGTGATATACAGTTACTGTTGTAGAACATAAACAGGATAACAGGGAGATATAAGTAAAGTGATGAATGGGTGATATACAGTTACTGTTGTAGAACATAAACAGGATAACAGGGAGATATAAGTAAAGTGATGAATGGGTGATATACAGTTACTGTTGTAGAACATAAACAGGATAACAGGGAGATATAAGTAAAGTGATGAATGGGTGATATACAGTTACTGTTGTAGAACATAAACAGGATAACAGGGAGATATAAGTAAAGTGATGAATGGGTGATATACAGTTACTGTTGTAGAACATAAACAGGATAACAGGGAGATATAAGTAAAGTGATGAATGGGTGATATACAGTTACTGTTGTAGAACATAAACAGGATAACAGGGAGATATAAGTAAAGTGATGAATGGGTGATATACAGTTACTGTTGTAGAACATAAACAGGGTAACAGGGAGATATAAGTAAAGTGATGAATGGGTGATATACAGTTACTGTTGTAGAACATAAACAGGGTAACAGGGAGATATAAGTAAAGTGATGAATGGGTGATATACAGTTACTGTTGTAGAACATAAACAGGGTAACAGGGAGATATAAGTAAAGTGATGAATGGGTGATATACAGTTACTGTTGTAGAACATAAACAGGATAACAGGGAGATATAAGTAAAGTGATGAATGGGTGATATACAGTTACTGTTGTAGAACATAAACAGGATAACAGGGAGATATAAGTAAAGTGATGAATGGGTGATATACAGTTACTGTTGTAGAACATAAACAGGATAACAGGGAGATATAAGTAAAGTGATGAATGGGTGATATACAGTTACTGTTGTAGAACATAAACAGGATAACAGGGAGATATAAGTAAAGTGATGAATGGGTGATATACAGTTACTGTTGTAGAACATAAACAGGGTAACAGGGAGATATAAGTAAAGTGATGAATGGGTGATATACAGTTACTGTTGTAGAACATAAACAGGATAACAGGGAGATATAAGTAAAGTGATGAATGGGTGATATACAGTTACTGTTGTAGAACATAAACAGGATAACAGGGAGATATAAGTAAAGTGATGAATGGGTGATATACAGTTACTGTTGTAGAACATAAACAGGGTAACAGGGAGATATAAGTAAAGTGATGAATGGGTGATATACAGTTACTGTTGTAGAACATAAACAGGGTAACAGGGAGATATAAGTAAAGTGATGAATGGGTGATATACAGTTACTGTTGTAGAACATAAACAGGGTAACAGGGAGATATAAGTAAAGTGATGAATGGGTGATATACAGTTACTGTTGTAGAACATAAACAGGGTAACAGGGAGATATAAGTAAAGTGATGAATGGGTGATATACAGTTACTGTTGTAGAACATAAACAGGGTAACAGGGAGATATAAGTAAAGTGATGAATGGGTGATATACAGTTACTGTTGTAGAACATAAACAGGGTAACAGGGAGATATAAGTAAAGTGATGAATGGGTGATATACAGTTACTGTTGTAGAACATAAACAGGATAACAGGGAGATATAAGTAAAGTGATGAATGGGTGATATACAGTTACTGTTGTAGAACATAAACAGGATAACAGGGAGATATAAGTAAAGTGATGAATGGGTGATATACAGTTACTGTTGTAGAACATAAACAGGGTAACAGGGAGATATAAGTAAAGTGATGAATGGGTGATATACAGTTACTGTTGTAGAACATAAACAGGATAACAGGGAGATATAAGTAAAGTGATGAATGGGTGATATACAGTTACTGTTGTAGAACATAAACAGGATAACAGGGAGATATAAGTAAAGTGATGAATGGGTGATATACAGTTACTGTTGTAGAACATAAACAGGATAACAGGGAGATATAAGTAAAGTGATGAATGGGTGATATACAGTTACTGTTGTAGAACATAAACAGGGTAACAGGGAGATATAAGTAAAGTGATGAATGGGTGATATACAGTTACTGTTGTAGAACATAAACAGGATAACAGGGAGATATAAGTAAAGTGATGAATGGGTGATATACAGTTACTGTTGTAGAACATAAACAGGATAACAGGGAGATATAAGTAAAGTGATGAATGGGTGATATACAGTTACTGTTGTAGAACATAAACAGGATAACAGGGAGATATAAGTAAAGTGATGAATGGGTGATATACAGTTACTGTTGTAGAACATAAATAGGGTGATGAGCCTAGCTAAAAGAAATAGGATTTTAAACCTATTAAACAAAGAAAGGCTCAACTGGCTTTGCTGCAGAAGACTCACCAAAGAAAACAAGAACATCTGAAGAGGCAGAGACATTGGCCTCCTTGTGCAAAATAGCTATGCAACAGACTGTAGAAGTGCTAGTCTAGTGGACAAATTATACGTCTGGTCAATGAAGGTCAGATGAGAAGTGGAGAGGATTTTATGTCAGGTTGGAAAGCCTGGACAAATTGAATCTTGATTATAGTAATTTCTATTTATATCTCCCTGCATCCAAAATTTGAAGTTATAAAAAAAACTAATGTCGATGGCTATGGATTCATTTTGGGGTATTTTGTATCTCAAAGGAAATTGAAATATGTTAAGTGGAGAAAAATAAACTTGTGTCTACTAGTCCTACTGGTGAATTTGTGGTTTTAAGTGGAGAAGTTCACAGAAGCTACCCAAGACATAAGATTCACTTTAACAAAGCAGAAAGAGGGGGGACATATTTACTAACATCCCTTGGCTTGCAAGACTGTTGGACAACTTTTCCTTATAACCCTCCATGATCAGAGTATACTACTTATGGTATGAAATGGGGGACATGGACAAGACTAGATAGAAAATGGTTCTATTCAAAATAAAGTAAAGCAAAGATTGATTGAGTTTTTAGAGGGATGGGATGATACAGGAAAAATGAATGGGATATGCTAAAAGGTACTCTCAAAAGGCATCTTCAGAAATGGCTTCAAGAATTCACATTTTATTTATTTTTATTTTTTTTATTTTACATTTGTTGACCGGGCTAGTCTAGCTGGATATATTTCCATTTTCAGTAGAGGCCCGGGGAGAAAAGCTCCACACAGATATACAAAGTATAAAATATTGTTACATGGTAAAAAAGGAATACAAAACAAAATAAAAATAAAAACAGGTAGATTTACATTCTTGAGATAAAAACACTTGAGAAAAGTTCCAGTATATAGAGTAAAGTTTAAGAGAGCTAGATCAGAATATAATACAGTAAGAGTTATGTACCATAGATAAAAACACTTGTGAAACAGTACAGTGAGCAGAATATAGCTTAAGACAGCTCAAAACAGAATAGTAAGAGTTATATACAGTAGCTCATATGAGGTAGTAGTATTTAAAAGCTAAGATTATTAGAGTTTAAATAGGGTCAGTCTAATTTACAAGTCAAAAGCATGTAAATGTTTGGAAGTATGGCAAGAAGAGGAAGAAAGAGGGGGAAGAAGATGGTTAGTCAGGGTTACTACAAGGACATAGCCAGTGCATTTGAAGGTATTTTCTAAGGTTTTGTTTAAAGAGTGGTAAGGATGTAGTTAGAGTTAGTTCAGTGGGTAGTAGGTTCCAGTGTTTTCCTGCTGTGTTGGTAAATAGAGAGTCACCAGCTGTATTATTGTTAAACTGGCAAGAGGTTTGCTAGAAGAACATAGGGAGTTCAGATTATTATATGGGACTATACGTTTTGAGAGTATAGGGGTATTATTGGGCTGGTAAAATAACTTGTGGGCAATTGTGAGTTGGGGGATAATCAGATGGTTTTGGAATTTGAGCCAATTTAGTTGTCTAAGATTAGTACAGTGATGGGTTCTGAAGGGATTGCCAGTAGCAAATCTGGCGATATTATTATAGGAGGTTGCTAATTTGTTAAGGTTGGTTTTCTTAAGGTTGGTAACTATAGGTGAAGCATACAGGAGGGTTGAGATTAGATGGGAGTGGGCAATTTTGGCTCTGGCTGCTGAGGTTAAAAAGGGTTTTATTCTGTATAAGGAGCCTATTTATCTGTTTACTGTTTTAATGGTGTTGTTTATATGGTAATCAAATGAGAGATTAATATCAGTGGTTATACCTAGAAGTTTAGTGGTAGTATCAGGGAGAATAACAGTTCCATTATTTGACGAGATTGAAAAGTGTAATGGGGAAGACCTAGTGGTGGGTGTAAAGAGAAGGAGTTTTGTTTTTTTAGCATTGAGAAGGAGACAGCATTTGGTAAACCATGTTTCTACAGTGTTGAAGACATCTTGAGTAAGAGAATATAGTTCAGATTGAGAGGTAGATGAGCATATTAGTGTGGAGTCATCCGCATATTGAATACAAGTGGCTTGTGGAATTGCTACATGGAGATCATTAATAAATAAGGAGAAGAGAAGTGGACCAAGAATAGATCCCTGAGGGACCCCAACGGTAACAGGTAGAAAGGATGAGACTTGATTTTCCCAGAGGACTGCTTGTTGTCTATTGCTGAGGTATGATCTGAACCAGTTAACCATGTCGAAAGCTTTAGAGAGGTCAATGAAAAGTGCAGATGAGAGGAGGTTTTTGTTACGATTTCTATTGATGGTATCTGTGAAGGATAGAAGGGCAGTAGTGGTACTATGTGATGGTCTAAAGCCATGTTGACAGTGTGCTATTAAGTTATGTTGAGAGAGATTGCATAGAAGTTGTTTCTGAATGCATTTTTCCATAATTTTTGCTAGGGGTGATAAGAGAGCAATTGGCCGATAGTTAGAATAATCATTGGAGTTCCCACCTTTATGTAAGGGGATAATGTGGGAGATTTTCCAAATATTTGGGATGGTTCCTTCCTGGATTGTCCTATTTATAAGGATAGATATAGGATAAGCAATTTCCTTAGCTGCTTTTTGGAGAAATTGAGAAGGAAGTTGGTCAGCAGATGGAGTACATGGCTTAAGTTTTTGTATAAGTTTATAGATGAGAGAGGTAGAGATGGGTTGTAGTTGGAATTTTGAGAAAGAGTGTAGTAAGTTGATGGGAATGCTGGAGTTTTCTGAGATAAGTTGAGTAGCTAGATATTGTATAGTGTCAGTGAAGAAAGAGTTGAAGGTATTGGCAGTTTGATGGGGAGTATTTGGATCTGCATCAAGTGGGGTGGGTGTTCGGGACTTACCTGGGGAAAGTAGCTTAACACTTTACATTAAGAGTCAAAGAGATACAAAAACATTATAAAAATGTTTTCAGTTAAAAAGGCATATTCTTTCAGAGGAAGAAGTTAATCAGTTTAGATCTCCTAAAGGGGGATTAGCAAAGAAAGGAGGATGAAAAGATATGGGCTCAAAGGGTTACACTGCAGGAATTAATCCAAGTTTATTCTCCCAAAGCAGTTTGGGCTTTAGCAAACAGGCTAAGGAAGCAGAAAGTTGAGAGGACTGTGTTTCAGATTTGGGATGAGATTACGTGGTAACTGTGACAAAGGACATTTTAGAGACTTTTTAAATATATTATGAAACATTATAAAGGGGAGATTAGCTTTTGGAAGAGGAATCATTGCTGGTTGATCATTTTTGGAGACATTTGATGGTAGAGACAGTGTTGCCACAAAAGGGAGGAAACCTATGGAAAATGTTTCTTAACAGGAAGTAGTGGCAGCTCTAGGTAGACAAAAAGGAAACAAATCATCTGGGGTAGAAGGCATACTGGTAGAGATTTCGAAGTTAGCTTGTGAAAAATTGATACAGAGATGACTGTTGCTATTTAACAGAATTTTAGAAGTAGAGAACCCTCTACCCTCCTGTAGGGAAGTGGACATAGCAGTTATTCATAAAGAAGGAAAATATCAAAATAATCCAAGTTCCTACGCCTATCAAACCAATCTATCCTAAATCATGACTATAAGATTTTTATATCCATACTTGCAGCAAGGTTAGCTCCAGTTGTTAAATTCTTTAGTTGATTGTGGGCTTTTAGAGAGAAGACATGTATTTGATAATATGAAAGCTGGGATGATACTTGGGAAGACACAATACAAACTTAGGAAGGCATCTTTAGTGCAACTAGATGCTGAGAAAGTGTATGACAGAGTAGGTCGGGACAACTTTTGTAACACCAGGAAAAAAGGTTTCTCAGGTGAGTTGGCTTAGGTTTTAAGGAACATTTATGGGGGGGGGGTGTAGTGCCAAGAATAACATGGCTGGAAAATTGACTGACAAACAGATTCTAACTAGATGGGTGCAATAAGGTTGCCCCTTCTCCCCTTTGCCCTATATCTGCACCAACTAGCTTAAAAATATGTAATTCAAACATAAAAGGGTATAGGCAGGGGGCTAAAGAGGGGCATTACATACGGATAACATTATTCTAATTTTAACAGACCCTATAAAGTATGTAGCTCTGCTTTACTTGGTATGTTACATAGAGTTGGGAGGTTCTCTGATTACACAATTAACATGGATAAAACCCAAATAGTGAGCACTAATATTCAGTGGTCACTGCCATTGATGATGAGCATCCCCTGTGGTGGAAGCATAATGACTTAAGATACTTAGGGGTATGGTTAACAGGACAATGGGAAACCTCCCAGGATAAATCTAAAGTGGAAATGCTCAAGAAAATACAGGGGAATTTGCATAAATAGAAACAACTATACTTAGAATTATACCATAGAGTACATATATTACATTGGCATGTCCTCCCATATATACTTTATGGGAATCAGTCTCTCTGAACCCCTTTGGATAATGTGCCCCTGAGCAAAATAAATAAATGGATGAAAGACTTCCTTTGGGCAGGCCAGAAACCAAGACTTAGTTGAGAAAAAGTACTGCTTCCTAATTCACAATGAGGTTTGGGATTATCAGTCCTAACCATTTATGGTAAAGCAATATATTTAGGGATCCTAGACTGGTTGTTGAATCCTGAAGTTCAAGGGTTTTGAAAAGAAATTATAAGATACAGAAAGCCTCAGATAAGAAAGGTAGATTTTATTGAGACATTCTGGAATAAAGAAACAGAATTGGTAACTCCACCTGTATTGTGGATGTTGGGGAAAGAAGAAAGTAGGATTTTATTTTTAAATCCTTTAAAAGACTGGAAGGAAGATATCCTGCCAATAGTAGGTAGATTGCAGGACTGAGCAGGGCATAATGCAGCTAGCAGGTGTGGGAAACATAAGATTGCAGAAAGGTATCCGGACAAGCTTCTGACACACAATAAGACTGCTACTAGGGAGGGGAGATATCCATTAGACATGCCATCCCAATGAAGGGATATTTGCATTTCCAAGCAATAAGAAGAGAGCTAAAAAGATCAATGAGGATTAAGATAAACAGGGAGAAATTACTAAACATAGTTAACTGGGTTATACGTATGACAGGAGGGAATTTAACAGAGAGAAAAGCCCAAGGACAGTTATCTGGGTTATAAGTATGAGAGGAGGGACTTTCATAAGGACAGGTTGCATTTCTAAGTTTTATATATTTTTAAAAATGGATCTGAATGAGACTAGTTGTAACTTTAGAAGAGATTAGGGTTACTTCCTAAATTGAGAGGCACCAAAGGAACACTAGGAAGTGATATATGAATTGAATAGATAGATTACATAGGATGTTTCCAATGGTAGCTTGAGACTGCTGGAGAGGTAGAAGGAGAGCTGTGAGAGACTGCTCCCACATATTTTGGAAACATTACATGTCAGATGATTTTAAAAGAAGCCAGGGAAATGTGGTGGAAGAGATTACCAATCAAAAGTTTAGGATAGACAAAAAATTATTGAATTACATTACTATTTCAGCTTAACAATTTGTAAACAGTTTTGTTAAATGGTTTGGCTTCTCTAGCATGATTGAATTTCTATTTTTGTCACTTAATTGAACTTGATGTTAATAGTCTAGTTTATGTGGGGAAAACATTTTTGGAATCACTGGTATTGGGCTGAGCTCAAATGTGTGAATAACCAATGTCTACTTACAGCAGATTAAACAGCCGGTCACCAGTGAAGACACACAAAGGCACCATGCTGGGGGATTGCCATGCTTGTATTTCTATTTTATGAATAAGAATGAATTGGTCTTTAAAAAATAAATAAAGATATGGGTTGAGGGGGAAACACTGGGCTCCAGTGATAATAGATCATGCCTGAAAGGCACTTATAAAGATATGGGGGTGCGGGGGCCATTAGCAACAAGGGCTAACTCTTTAACAATACATTAAGGGGAATTAAAAAAAAAGGAAGACCAGTTTGGTTATGGTGTGGACCACTAGGAATAGGGAGACTAAAAAGGATCAAAACCCTCCACCATCCCACAGAGAATATCACTCCTCTGCAATACCACTAGATACCAAGGAATGCTGGGGAATAACAGCTAAATGTACAAAAAATTACATTCCAAAAGAGGAGGAAAAATAATTCAATCCCTGCACCCTTGACACTGGAAACAGTAGTGTTAACCTGCTATGCTAACTGGTATGTTAGTGTAGCAAGGGTTTCTTTATAATGAAATGAGGGTCTAGGGCTTTATTCAACAACTGCAACAGTTCCTAAGTTATGAGGAAAAAGAAAAGATCACATATAAATATAGCTCCCAACTTCATTGAGCAAGAAATCTAGACAAAAGCCAAAATTAATGGGGGGATAAACACACAAACAGGGAATGACTTTAATTATTTCTCTCATAAACTTATTAAGTGAATAGAACAATACATTTTGCATGTACTTGCATTTACTGAAGGATATGAAGTCTAACATTTAAATGTGTGGCATTAATGACTGTAATCATTCATGATTTATAAGGACAGGAAAAAAATGAGACATCATGGATGTTCTGACAACCCAAGGGCAGGTATAATGTATGTGGTGTGTTGTACTGTGTGTGTGTGTGTGTGTGTGTGTGTGTGTGTGTGTGTGTGTGTGTGTGTGTGTGTGTGTGTGTGTGTGTGTGTGTGTGTGTGTGTGCGTGCATGAGGGAGCAAATGAAGGAAGGGGCGCCTGTACCTACACGATGCATGGGATGTCAGTGTTAACTACCATGGGAAAGTGATGTTCTGCATTCGCAGTAGTTAATGGCAATTCAGAGACATGCAAATTTGCTGACAAGGTCTTTACTCAGTGTGGATAATGTGTTTCTGAATTGCAAAATACAGCATCGTGGAAACAGACCCTTTTTACCAGCCCTCTTACCATGGGTAGTGGGATTATTTCTGAATCTTCAGGGGTGTATTTTATGAGGTGAGATGCCATTGTGATGGATCATAAGTTAAGGTAGACCATGGAGTTTCTGTGTATGTACCATCTGAGAAGACTACACATTTTTATTTTTTATTTTATTTTTATTTTACATTTATTTACCACAGTATTTTCTTAAGAAATAAAATAATATTATCCATTATATTGTTCCAATGTTCTGCAGCAGTGCAGCATGTTTCAGGAAAGCACTGATGTCATACCAAATACCCAGTTTTGGTATATTCCAGTGGTATAGCATTATGCATAGAGACAAGTCCTCAGAGGTACTGTTACTGTATAAAAGCACTGTACCTCAGTCTCACAAATCTACTTGGTGGCATAGTAGACTGAAATATCTTTCTGTCATAAGACAGTATAAAATTAGTTGCATTAACACTTACTATAAGAGAAAGAAGCCTGGAAGCCTGGAAATGGACATATTTGTGGTCTGTGAGGAACCATAAAATGTTATAAATAAACTTATAAAATTGGTAAGGTAGTTAGCTGGATATTGTGGCAATGCATTTATTATCTATGGTATGATCCCAGTTCATAGGTTCACAGGTTCATACGTGTTTACAAGGATAACAGCCACAAGAGCTTTTTTAAGCCTGACCATGCATCCCCAATCTCTGACAGGTGCTGATACCCTTGTAAAGTGCAAGCAGAGGCTTGGGAGAGGAAACATTTACAAGCAGGGGTATGTGAGATGAACCATTTCAGGCTGCCTGTGTCTTTAGAGACATAGGTGCCAAACCAGGGATGAATTTCCTGTTCCCCATCCAATTCCATTTGAATTGGGTTAGGGAGGAACTCTGCTTTGCATGGATAGGGAGCCTGTTCCAGAGAAGAGGTAGTCCCTGGGGTGCATACCTATCTCTCCAGCAGCTCCTATTTATGTCACAGGCAAGGTTTAAGTCTTTAGAATAGGCAGTTCTGGTGCTGTTTGTTTTGATGATATGCAGAAGTTCCATCAGAGTGAAGTCTGATAATGCCTTGTATGCCAGGCATAGATCTCCCCTGAAGGAGACAGAATAAAGGGATAGGGCCTTGAGCAGGTACGTGCAGATCATGTTATTTATGCCTTGTATTCTTTTAGTGAGGAATCTCTGTGGACATTCCAATTCTTGGATATGCCTGGTTAGGTATATACCAAAGAGGGCATTGTACTCAATGATAGGTCTGATGAATGCCAAATACTATGGAACAATGACTTCCTGGGACTTAGATGCCATACCTTTGTTTATAAGTTGTGCAACACAGAATGATTTCCTCACTACTGTCGACACGATGGTCAAAGGCTAGATTACTATCTATGTGTTCCTAAGTCCCTGACTACTGGGTCAACACTAAGGGGTGTGTTGTCAATATGACAGTTACCAGGGGTGGATGAGTTCCCAAAGGATACTATTATGCATTTCCTGGCATTTAGTTTTAGTCCATGGCTCTGACACCAGTTATTTGTGTCAGGGTGGGATTCAATGACAGCTCCTAATTTGCAATCATCTGGAAATTTAGTCAGCCAGAGACCACTGACATTGGCCTTGACTTCAAAGAAATAAATGTCAAAAAGGAGAGGTCCCAGGACAGATCCCTGAGGGACTCCACTTGTGACTGGCTTCTTTGTAGAGGTGGACTCCCCAATTCTAACTTCCTGGGTCCTGTCTGTGAGCCAACTGGCTATCTACTGTTTGACATAAGGGTTTGTACCTAACCTCCTGAGTTTGTCAACAATGCCTGAGTGGGGTATTGGGTCAAATGGCTTTGCCAGGTCAAGGTAACCGGTGTGAACCATTTTGCCGTTATCCATTGCTTTGGTGACCTTCTCAGAAGTCCACCAGGTTGAGTAGGCATGACCTGTCCTTGATGAAACCAAACTGGGTTGGGTCCATGATAATTCTTTCCATGGCTTTGCATATGAGACTAGTGAGATTATGGGTCTGTAGTTTCCAGGGTCTGTAGATGGCCCACCTTTGTGCAGTTGAATGACTGCTGCTGTTCTCCATTCATGAAGTATGAAGCCTATTTGGAAGCTACAGTTAAATAGCAATTCCAGAAGGTGTGATAGGTCATGTTTCATGCTATTTGGAAGGCATCCTGTGATATTGTCTGGGCCCATTGATGCAGTATTCTTAGCCTTAGATAGCGCATTAAGGACCTGTTCCATAGTGATAGCAGAAGGAATTATATTTGATGGTATTTCCTGAGGGAAAGTTGGAGGGGGGCAGGGTAAAGTTGTAGATGGATTTGTTGTCCACTAGGCTTGCTATACCTTCTAGCTCAGTATAGGGGGCTCCATTAAAAATGAGCTCTGCTCAGTATTACCTTTATAGTTGTGGACATGACTAAAGAATGCCTTTTGGTTATCCTTGGCCTGGATTTACCTCAAATTTGGCTTTTGGTAGATAGCCTTTATTTGTCCTCTGAGTTGTTTGTTTAGTTTGATGTGAGTGCTTTTATCCTGCCGGGTGCTGCACTTCCTAATTTTTACCATGATTTTCTTCCTTCTTTTGTACAGCCTATTGATTATATGATTACATCGGGGTGGCTTGTTTGTTGAGTTAGTTCTGTAGTTATTTCTGCAGCTATCAACATGGTTGTACTGGGTTTCAGTGAACAGTTATGCTTATGCAACAGTGGTCTCAGGGTTTGTGGGGCTTGAAATTTTATCAGGTCATTACTTTATAGTAGGAAATTAGCATTAGAGTAGTTCCTGAATATTCCAGAGTTAGTTGGCATTCCAGGTTTTATTTTTACTACCTGGAGCACATATTCCTAGAGTTCCATGATGCTTCTCTTCATATAGTCTAGACAGGTATGTCTCAGGTCATTTAAACCCACATGAACTATGACTGAGTTATACTGGTACTTGTGGTCCAATGTCCTGAGTGCATATGAAATGTGGCTGATCCTGGCTTCTGATAAGCAACTGACCGTGACATTCTCCTTACTCAGCCTGGTGAGAGGGACATCCATATGTCTCACAATGGAGTTTACAATGACCAGAATGTTGGATTGTGTGTTGACTTGCCTCATGGGATTCTAAGTAGAGGCTCATTAATGTGACTGCATGTATTGATGTGGGTGTTGTTTTGAAAGATTGCATTCAGGACTGCTGAGGGTGTACTTCATCTAGGAGGCCTTTGAGGTTTAAGAAGGTTACATTTAAGTATCTCAGTATATGTGGGTCTATATGACTGCTTCTAATTGCGTATGATTGGTGCAGTGAGTATACTACTGACAACATCTCTAGGTAAGCTTTTCCAGTAAAGCCTTGAAATGTTTAATTTTACCCCTTAAATGGAACGTTTAATTCCTAGCTCCACCCTCAGTTCATACATCATCATCATCAGCCTCCTTTTTCCCATTTTCTGCATGGTGTCAGGGAAATGTGTTAACTGTTGCCATCTCTCTTGATTCAATGCCACACTCCTGCCTTCTTTGACACTCATGCCTGAGTGTTGCAGATCTTCTTTCACACAATGCATCAACCTCTTTGCTGGATGTCTTTGTTTTCTCTTACCTTCTTCTTGTCTGTCCCAAATCTTCTTCACCAGATTGTCTTCTGCTTTTCTGCACATGTCCAAATCACATAATCTGTTCTCTTTGATCTTTTCTGCAGTTGGAGCTACTTTGGCTTCTGCTCTTATGTCTTCATTTCTTCATAAGTCCCACAGAGTGCATCCTACCACCCTTCTAAGACACTTCATTTCCATCATCTCTAGTTTCTTCATCTGCTCTGCCTTTACTGCCCAAGTTTCTGTACCATACAGTAGTACTGGTCATACCACTGTCTTGTACACCGTACTTTTCAGCTTCTTTGGCATTCTTCTGTCGTAGACTACACCTGACACTCTATGCCACTTGGCTGCAGCTCCTATGATTCTAGATTTGACCTCTTCATTCAGATTTTCCTTTTCCTCAACCACCCCTCCCAGATACTTGAAGTTATTTACCTATTCCACTGCCTTCCCTTCTATCTCAGTTCTTAGCTTCTTCTGATTTCCCCCAGTTTGCTACCATTGCTACTATCTTATCTGTGCTTAGTTTCATCCCATGTGCCTTCAGTTTTACGTTCCATTGCTCTATACTTTGCGGGAGTTCTTGCTCAGTCTGCCTGTAATGCCACATCATCTGCATACAGCAACTTTATTGATCTGTCCCCTCCAACCTGATTGTTAATGTAGTCCATCACCAGTATGAAGAGCAGTGGGCTCAGAGCTGAACCCTGGTGTATGCCCACTCCCACTGGAAACCCCTATGTGAGGTGAACACTATTCATACTTGAGTCATTGTGTCTTTGTACATAGCCTGTACTAATTCTACCAATGTTTCTAGGACTTCAAACTACTGCAGTACTGCCCAGATCAGCTTTCTTGGGACCTTGTCATATGCTTTCTCCAAGTCTAGGAATGCCCAGTTGGACTCTTTCATCTCTTCTCAATTATCTGTCTCACTGCAAACATCAGGTCAGTTATGCTGCATCCTGATCTGAATCCAAACTGCCCATCTCCCATCTTACATTCTACTACTCTGCATATCCGTTTTTCAATTACCCTCTCTAGAACTTTCATGCAATGTGATAGGAGTTTGATTCCTCTGTATTGTCCACAGTTGTGGATGTCCTTTTTCTTATTGTACACTGGCATGAGTATGCTTATCCTCCAGCCATCTGAGATACACCTTTCTCTCCACACTGCTATCAGTACCCTCAGGAGCCATTTCTCCCCTGTCTCACTCAGCATCTTTATCATATCTGCCGTGACCTCATCTGAGCTTGCTGCTTTCCCTGACTTAATTTTCCTTACTGCTATTCTTACTTCTTATAGGGTGGGCTCCTCTTCTTCTCCCATTGTAGACTGTTTCTGGGTCAGTAAGCTTCTGCGGGGTTTTCTTCATTCAGAACCTGCTGGAAATACTCCTTCCATCTGCCTTTGATGTCCTGTGGACTGGTGAACAGGTTGTTGCTAGCATCTTATATGAAGTCTGTCTGACTATCTTCTTTATCTTTCTATCTTTGCCTTGCAAGTGGTATAGTTTCTTTGTGCCACCTACTGAGTCACTTTCCAGAAGTTGGTAGAGTGCCTCTGATTCCCTATTCTTTGCTATTGTGACTACTTTCTTAGCTTCTTTGTTTCCTTGCCTGGTCAGTCTTTTCTATCTCCCACTTTTTCTTGCACTCCTTTCTTTTGATGACTTCCTGGGCTTCTGCATTCCACCACCAGCTTGTCTTATGTGCATTATTTTCATACCTGACTCATCCACATATCTGTTCTGTAGTCCTCACACATGCTGTTTTCAGGTGCTGCTATTCTTCTTCAACTCCATCTATTTCCTCCTCTTCTCGGGGTGCTAGAGCCCTGAGTAATTCCTTGAACTGTTGTATTTTCTCTCCAGTCAACTTCCAGGTCTTCATCCTGGTCTCTGTCGACCTTAGAACCTTTTATGACTACTGTTTGCAGGTGACTGTGGCAACTGTTTCACTGGGAATGATTTTGCAATCATTGATTCTTCCACAGTGCCTTTTCCTTACTAGGAGGAAGTCTACCTGAGTTGCATGTTGGCCACTCTTGTATGTGATCTTGTGACTGTCTCTCTTTCTGAACCATATGTTGGCTACTATCAAGCCATTTGCAAGACAGAAGTCTAGAATGGCCTCTCCTTCTTTATTCCTGTTGCCCCACCCATGTGAACCCAGGCAGTCCTCATATCCTGTTCTGTCTGCTTCAATATGTGTGTTCAAGTCACCCATTATCAACACCAGTTCATACTGTCCTGCTTTATCTAGCAGGTTCTGCAACTGCTATCTGAATGCCTTCTTTTCCTCACTATCACAACCCTTCTGTAGGGCATATGCTGAGATTATGAATACTGGCCTATCATTACACCAGAGTCTGACTGCCATGAGTATGTCACTAATTCTGATGATATCTCTCACTGGCTTTTGAAGCCTCTCTTTCACCACAATTCCCAGCCCATTTCTAGCCTGTCCCCCTTCCTGAGCAGTAGACTCTGGCTCCCAAGCCAAGTGGCTGTGCTGCACTGCCCTTCTGTCTTGTCTCCTGGATACATAGGATGGAAAGCCTCCTCCATATAATCATGCCATCCACTTCCAACCTGCACCCTCAGTGAACCCACATTAAGTGTAACAATTCTTAGTTCATGTTTTGCAGATTGGTTGGTTTTATGCCCAGTTTTCACTCTACAGAGCTGTCCCAGGTAACCCAGGCTGGGCAACTAGACACCAGCTGGCCAGTAACTTATTGACCCAGGGCTGCTGGGCTTTATGGCGGGCACACACTAGCCAAAAGGGGTACATACACCCCTCCCACCATTAGCATGGGTCCCTGGCGTAGGTTGGATTAGGTTGAGTCTTCAACCCACTTATCACCAGTAACTACCAAATCATCTAGAGCCATATTTTACACCATCAAGTGGCTATCCCTGCTAAGGGCGCTCAGTCTCTGATCTGTGTTTTCCTATCTTGAGGATAGTGCACACCACAGTAGATACCCTAAAGCGGTTGGTCTGTACAACTCTTCCCCCTATAGGTCACCATATAGAGTATGTGCTGCTGCCCACAGCTCTATTCATTGGTGAGTCTGAAAAGGAAACATTTAGCATGTTTTTTTGGAGGTGGGAGGAACCCCACAGAGACACAGGGAGAGCATGTAAACTCCAAACAGGCATTGGTTGGAGATCAGGACTGAACCTTGTACTTTGTGCATGGGAGGTGAAGACCACAACCATTATGCCAACTGGCCTCAGTTCATACATAATTAGCTTTACTTGACCCATTCTACTTTCTGTGTGACTTACAAGAGACACATCTGTGGACTCTTTCCTAGCTTAAATATGCAATTTAAAGCAGACTACAAATAAAACAGAGTAAAGAAAATAAATATCAATATACAAAACAGAAGAAGGCTATAAAGCAATGCAAAATATAAGAATGTAAAAACAAACAAACCTTTGCCTCACAGCAAGTTGTGACAGAGTCTGGGTGAGTTTTTCCAGTAAAGCAATGAAATGTTTTATTTTACTTCTTAAATGTAAGGTTTAATTCTTATCTTCACCCTCATTTCATAGGTAATTAGTCTTAATCGATCTGTTCTAATTTCTGTGACTCACAAGAGACACCGCTGTGGTCTCTTTCCTAGATTAAATATGCAATTAAAAGTAGAATATAAGTAAAATGCAATATAAAGAAAATAAATCACAATATGCAAAATAGAAGAAAGCAATAAAGCAATGCAAAGTACAAGAAAGCAAAAACAAACTAACGTTTCCCTCACAACAAGTTGTGGCAGAGTCTGAATGAGCTTTTCCAGTAAGGCCATTAAATGTTTTATTTTACCCCTTAAATGGATGGTTTAATTCCTAGCTCCACCCTCAGTTCATAGGTAATTAGCCTTAATTGTTGTGTTCTAATTTTTGTGTGACTCACACGAGACACACCTGTGGTCTCTTTCCTAGTTTAAATATGCAATTAAAAGCAAAATACAAGTAAAAGACAGTGCAAAGAAAATAAATCACAATACACAAAATAGTAGAAGGCAATAAAGCAATGCCAAATACAAGAAAACAAAAACAAACTAACATTTCCCTGACAGCAAGTTGTGGCAGAGTCTGGGTTAGACTTGTTAGGAGGAATATATATTTATTGTCCATGGGATGGGTAAGGCCAATCCGTAACCAAATGGGATAGGTTATTTCAAGCACAAAAAGGGAAATTGGCTAGACTTAAAATGGTCTTCAAGGGCAGCTAGCCTAGCACTTAACTATGAAACTATTATAGCAGAAAACAATATTCTTAAATTAATTATTGGAAACTGCCAGTGAAATAATTAAATATTTAAGTAGCACATTTGCATTTTAATGTAGTCAGATTTTGTCATTTTGGAAACTGCCC
>NC_056737.1:72844101-72866786 GCF_019279795.1 Protopterus annectens | reverse complement strand
AAAAGTTTTTTCCTTTTAGTGAAAGCGCATTGACTAAAGTGTGTTCGGTGATAGTGGATTCGGATTGTTGAACTTTTGTTCAACAGTCCTAGATCTATATATATATATATATATATATATATATATATATATATATATATATATATGTATGACATACATATATTTAAATTTGTTAACCAGGGTAGAGCACTGATTACTAATTATCAGTTTTAGTCTGTAAACATACCTCATACTATAACACTTTTTTTTTTCACTGTGTTTTCTGTAAATCACAGCTATATTTAATAAATGTCCAGGAAGACAATTATACCAGCCACGTAACTAGTGGCTTTAAGTGCATTCTACTGAAGTATTATAACAACATCACATTGTTCAAGGGCAACTCCATGTGCAATATGAGTTTTAGAAGTACTTGTACACAGCTTTGTCAATGGAACTACAAACAGTAAAGTCACCACAACGGTACACATAAGTCAAAGGCATACATATCCTAAAGAGACAATATATTAGCCTATACGAGTCACTTTATATGGGAAGTGTATGTCTCTGATGGAGCACCTCCTCATTCTATGCATTTATTACACAACAGCAACCTGCTAGGAGAAATTCCACTGTTCGTCTGAAGCTGTTGTATGACTGGATAATGTTTATCACTGGTCTTTATCATCACAGTTTCATGAAAATGGTTTATCCTGGCTGGAACTAAAGAAGCTAGCTCTTGGAACTCAGTTGTCTCTCTTCTTACCTCTCTGGTGCAAAAGCATCAGATCCTAGGAATTACTATTTCACCTGCAGACTGGCAGTTAGGGACCACAGTTCATACCCCATCAAATGTTTCCAGTTTAACCATTGACTTAATCTACCTGGAAACACTGGGCCTACGTAACTATCTTGCCACCGAGCTTGTAACTGGTTACACCTAACTTCTGAGGAAACTATGATCAACGCCCAAGATGCAGGCAAGTTCCTTATGCCCCTAGACATATACATGGGGAGGGAGATCTCAAATGTCCCCTTTATCCAGCAACGCAGCAAGCAGTCTAATTCCTCTCTCCAATGTGTTGTAGTTTGAGGTATGGGTGATAATTTATTATTTCAGTTACTTTTTACAGCACTTCTCTCTCATTCCTCTTTCAGAGAGCTTAACGTAATAATTCTTTTTGTCTCCATCTTTTCGTTTAGTGACCACGGTCCCTGTAAATAGGTTCTCTCTCAATCCCCCACTTGCTGAATCCTTGGCCATTGACCACATCTGCAGTGAAGAAACCAGCCCCAATGACTCAAGGGCTTTAAAAAGAAAATAAGTTACTCAAGGTGTATAGCTACGTTTCCCTCTTATCCTGCTACTGTAGAAAGTACCTCGTCTAAAGCAGAAATAACTGGCTCTACCCACGCCTAGGGACAATAGCTGCTCCCCCACTCCCATTAGCTGCAAATACGTTCCCCAGTTAACTTTTTCTTTTAGGTTAATAGGTTCATAGATTAGTACTAGGCTAACTGCCCTTGTGAGCCTTTTTACGCCTAGCCAATTATCCGTTGTGAGACTTGAACCCTGCACTTTGTGTTTGTAAGGCAAACGCCTTAATCATCAGGCCAACCCTAGTTATCAGTAAACCAAGATAAAGCTCTAAGTGAAAAAAAGTAACCCAGTAGATACAGTGGAATTGCCCACTTGTAAAATAGAGGCAAAAAGGTACTTAAACTGCCACTTTTTATCTGCTTTAAACTAGCTAGCTATCCAGAAAGGACACAGCTGAAATCAGGTCTATAGATTGTTTTTTGCTACTAGATTCTAATAACTCCTAACAATTTGGCTATTTAGACACTTACCCTGCAATCTTTAGCCTGGGGGGGTTCTAGCCCGCTCCATTTGCAATGCTCACTTTGCTCCCCTCCCTGCCTCCATTTCCCACCTGCCCCTAGTACATCTACATTTATTCTTAGCCTTAACCCCACCCCTAATTACAACCAATTAGGCTACACCACTAGTCACCCCCTCCCCCTACATCCAACACAATCATGCTACTACCTAATAAAGTAACAATACTAACCTGTGTAGTTCTAGCTCACATTACATCCTACCAAGGCTCCACAGTCACATGCCCCAACAACTTCCACTGTACTCTCTCAACACCCTCCCTCAAACATTTACACTATAACTACACAACTCCTGCCACCAAAAACATCCTCCCAATGCACACACTCCATTACCAAACACCTAACACACTCAAAAATATACTATCCCTAAGATACCATAAGCAATTTACTATGTATATAAATCATATCCTAAACACCCTGTATAAACTAGCTCTCACTGGAGACATCCATCCAAACCCTGGTCCTCCCAAATCCAACTCAACCACAAACCCTAGTCCAAGCAACCCCCACCCCCCCACAACTCAACTCCTAGCCAACAAGAAAACAACAGCACTATGTATAATGTGCCTAAACACCAGAAACATATGCAATAAAATCAAAGAACTACATGCCAGTATAAGCATATATTCCCCAGATATTCTCTTCCTAACTGAAACCTGGCTCAAACCTCACATCAAAAGTGAGGAAATACTTCCAACTGAATACAAAATCCTTCGCATAGACAGATTGTCAAAAAAAGGAGGTGGTGTAGCATTGATATTTAAACACCATCTCAATATTCAACTCCTGAACTCATCTGCCCCTCACCACAACAATGAAAAAAATCCTTTATGCCCAATCTCAGACTAAACCCAAACAAAACGATCAATATCACAGGATGCTATTCCCCACCATGGCAAAATATTACACCCCTTGAAAATCTCCTGAGCTGGGCTACTCTATCTTTACCCCAGGAAACCATCATTCTTGGTGACTTTAACATCAACTGGCTATCCTGTAATAACAATCTCCCAACCATTCAACTTGATCTCCATGGGTTCACTCAACTCATCCAATCCCCTACCCGAATCAACAAAAACCCTAACAATCATACCTTACTTGACTGGATCCTAGTCAACAAAGCCCCTCACTCTTATCTAGCAGGCTGCTTACCTGACAGCCTTAGTGACCACTCCCCTACTTTCCTAATTCGGCACCAGACAAGCAGTCTCAAGTCCATTATCCACAGGCAAATATGGAACAAGTCCAACTTCAACCCCAACACCTTCATCTCCTCCCTGCAAAAAATTAACTGGTCAACACTAAAATACCTCAACCTAGATGAGGCTGTCCACTTCTTCAACAGTAACTTCCTCTCCATCCTAAACACCCATGCTCCTATAAGAAATGCCAAAGTCAGATCTGGCATGCCTCATGGTTACAAAAGACCACCAGAAACCTAACAAAATGCAGAGATAAGGCCTGGGAGCACTGGCAACTAACAAAAAATAACTCAGATAGGCAATCATTCCTTGAACGGCACAATAAAGCCAAAAAGCATATAAAATTAGACAAATACCTCTACTATAAATCCACCCTAAACTCTATCAACCACAACCCTAAGCACTTCTGGTTCAATATTAACACTATCCTCCACCCAGGAAAGGTTGATACCCCCCCCCCAGCCATCCATTCCCCCCTCCTCCAGCAGTATTGCTGAATCCTTCAACAAACACTTCACTGAAACTATAACATCTCAAAACAAACACTTCCCTACAACAGCCCCCAACTCCTAACCCTAAATCCCCCACTCCTCTTTTCTTCTTCACCTCAAAACCTACCTCCAACATAAAAATACTATTGTCAAAACCTAAACCCAACAAACTCGCAGCTGACAACCTCCCCTCTGAATACTTGAAAATTTCAGCTGATACACTAGCCTACCCAATTTCAATTCAAATCAACCATTCCATATAACAGAAGGCTATGTTCCCTTGATATGGAAAATATCTCACATCATTCCCCTCCACAAAGGCACCCACTCCACCAACCTCTCCAATTACCGCCCCATTGCTATCTTCTCCCCTCTCCCCAAGATACTTGAAAAATGTATCAACACCCAGGTCTCCAACTACCTCCTAGCTAATAATCTCCTCTCCAAAACCCAACATGGTTTCAGGCCATCTCACAGCAATATCTCCGCTCTGCTCTCCTTCACCAACACTATACTTCATCACATAAACAATGGCCTCTTCTCTACTGCCATATTTCTAGATCTCTCAAAGGCCTTTGACATGTTTTATCTCATGAGCTACAACTCTCTATTCTCCCCAACCTCTCCTTCTCACAATCAGCCTGCAAATGGTTCCACAGCTATCTACACAGGTGCCAGCAATCAGTAATCTGGGATGATAACCTATCACCTCACCTCCCATTTACTCTCGGAGTTCCCCTCGGGTCTATCCTTGCGCCCCTCTGCTATTCTCACTTTTCACTAACAACCTACATACTGCCACCACACAAGCATCTCTTATACAGTACGCAGATGACTCTACTCTCATCTGCTCTGCCCCCACTCTACCAGAACTACAACAAATCACACAGGAATCATTCTCTTCTGTAGAAAGCTGGCTATCCAATGCTCAGCTCCTACACAACCCAAGTAAGACAAAACTTCTCCTGTTCCAACCTTCCAAAGCCACCCAAAACACCCCCCACTTCAACATTCTCATCAAAGACAATACCATCATCTCTCCATCAGAACAAACAAAATTACTCGGTGTGGAAATCAACAACAAATGTAGATTTGACACCCACATATCTCTCACAATAAAAAAAGTTCACAAGAAACTTGGTGCATTATATCGAAGCCGCCAATTCCTAACTAAGGGGGCTAGAATCTCCATAGCCAATTCCCAGCTAATCTTCACCTACTCTATGCATCCCCCATACTTACCAACCTTAGACAGACAGACCTACACAAGCTGGATGCTTGTTACAACAAAATTACTAAATGTGCCACTGGAGCCTCCTACTGCAGCCATCACTGTATCTCCCTTAAAGAACTAAACTGGCTAGAACTCCCACAACTCCTTCACTTTAATCAACTCACCCTCGCTCATAAACCTATTAACCACCCCCTTAACATCCCTCCCCTTCAAACCCTTCTCCAACCCTATCACTGCACTAGGCCCCTAAGATCAAGCAACAAAAATCAACTCACTGTTATCAAACCTAAAAACTCAGCAGGAGAAGCCATATTTTCATGTACCATATCTAAACTTTGGAACAATCTTCCACCCTCTATAACTACTCTACCTTCCAGCAGCCTTTTCAAGACTGCACTCAAATTCCACTTAAATTTGTACTGGTTTTGTCCTTGTTCTAATCCAGACTAGCACCCCCACCCTTACCCCCCCCCCACCTAGACTCTTAACCCAACTATACTACCACCACTACTACCACAGTCAGAATTAGCTAGTTGTCTTTAGATACTTTAAAATATTGTCTAACAACTTTGTTACTAATATTATAAACAACAAAAAACTATATGAACTTGCAACATTTACTGTATATACTGTTGATAATCAATATATTGTTATTGTATTAAAGCCAACAACCTGCAATGTTGTTTACTATTGCTGCAACTTTGTATCTCTATTTATCATGTACATGATGTGGAGCTTTTCTCCCCTGGCATCTGCTGAAAAAGGACCTGCGTCCAGTCGGAATTTCCCGGTAAACAAATGTAAATAAAATAAATCCCCAACTTTATGTCTTCTCCCGTCCACTGCTTAATTATATTCGGACTCATCCTGTAAACTCATTAAAGAATTACAGCTTGATTATCACTTCATTGCCACAAACGTAATATGACTGTATGTAAGATCTTGGGCTATCTAATAATGAAGGAAGTGCAGGACAAAATGCAGCAGAAGAAATCCTATCACACCACACTGATTCACTGTGACTGACTGAGTAGTCAGTGACTCACTGGGTAAGTGAGTTTGTCAAACAACCTTCAACAGCTGTGACAGGCACATTTTGTCACATAACCCACTGTTCTTTAATAGGTCAACATGACACAATAAATGGGTCTGTGAATCAAGTGTCATTTGCCCCCCTTAACATCAGTCTTATCTGGATTATTGAAATTCCAGGGTTCTGAAAGTGACAACTCAAATAGCTCACTTTTAATTTGATTTATTTGTTCGAGGAAAACGTGCTTCTTATGCCTGAGCTAGAGTGACAAAGTTCAACACCTCATAACAGACAGGCACCCACAGCAGTCTACTTTCGTGGGGAGTTAATGAGTGCCCCACCGAGAATCACCATTAAAGGGCTCTCATGTCTGTCAGATATAAATTATGATAGCACTTAATTAGAATAAGACATTAAAAAAGCTTCTTGATCACTAGATAATGCCAGCATAGCTCACGCTGTACATTAAAATGTCATTCACCACCAGTGACTCGGTTGTAAAAGATGCAGGAGTGCTGACAGTGCTACACTAATGAAGCTTATGCCTCCAAGAGATTATAAAGGGAATTAGAAATGTCTGTGTAATAAAATAAATTAGGCAAAGCAAACAAATCTTTCTGTGCTACAATGAACTATTTCTAATCATCTTTCAATGCAAACATAACTGCAGTTTTTTTTTTTTTTTTTTTACTGATGTTGAATTGTCTGAAAGCCTGAGCGTTAACAAAGCCTGCCACCTGCAGTCTTGTACAGAGATGAATACTGCAGCTTCAAATGTCTGTATGTCTGTCTGTCTGAAAATGTGATCCATTTGTCTGGGAGTATACAGTTCTCCTAAACTATTACTATAAGGAAAAAAATAATGTCTTTACACCTGCATAGCCTCATCTTAAAAATCTGTTGGTAAGGGCATGACATTCCATCCCATATAATGCATGTGTTACAGTGGTCACTAATTTCAGGAAAAACCCATTTTTACTCTTCATTTCAGTGAAACTGCTCCTCTGTACATGCAACATGGTTGTCATCATTTCCTAGCTGGAAAAATAACCAAATATTGTTTACATTATAAAATATGACAGACCAAAAGGGACAAAACAGAGAAGTTGGCCATTGTTTTTAGCAGTTAATATACCCTGTCAGCCATTAAAAGTCTGCAAAACCCAAACATGTATCTCAAACCTGAACGTATCCAGAAAGGTTAGACAAGCTGCTCAGAGATACAGTTCTGTGCTCTAAAAGGATGATACTGGATTCAAATATTCATCTGTTATAAATATCAAGCCTGTAGGTACGGAGCTGATAAATGAACAGTAAAAGACAGTCCTAACAATATTTTAGGAGGTTCTGAATTTGTTGGAAGCATTCTGAGTTACTTTCGAGATGGCAGTGCTTTTATTATTTGATGAACTTTCTTCAGGACTGGAACATTTTAGTTCATAGGTACCTCGGTGGGCTGTGTTTAATTATTTCTGGTGCAAGAGAAATGCTGCTGTCATTATGAACCAAATCCATATTTTGTGAGAAAAGAAATCAGCATTTTTTGTAAGTTATCATCTCATTCTTTACAGACTGAAAATTTGCAAAATCGGTGCCTAAATAAAATAAAACCTCATCAAAATGCAGCTTTAGGACTGTTCCAAAATTTTAAGTGGGAAGCTTAATGGACTTTCATGGTTCCCTGTAGTGAGACAAAATTATCCCATTAAACTTCATGAAAGGAAGAATCTCAAGTAACAAACTATCACTCTTTTAGAACATACTGCATTTTTGAGAGTCTAAGTTAACTAACCTTCTTTCACGTTAAAAAAACAATTGCATTTTTCCCCTCAGCAAGCTTGTTTCCTCCAATCATATAACATGAGGAAAAGGAGAAAAATAAACTACAAAGCTTGACTAAGAAACTATAAAAATCCTCATGATACTACCAAGAGTTAAATAATTTGCACTGAATCATATACGTTTTTTCAGTATGGCTCTTTGACTGTATTTTTATAAATCAATAAGAATCATTTTGTTATATAAAACATTTAAAATTAATTTGCATTTACTATAGCTCATCAGAAGCTCAGACAAGCAGGCTGAATATCTTGGTGTTCGTTCCTTCAGTAGTCCAGATTTTTGCAGCTTGTCCGGACTTTTACTTCATATTTTTAGTCTGTTTCTCATAAAATGTTGTTTTTCTGGCCAGACAAATTGGTGAGGATTCAAGTCAGAAAATATTGACAGGCCTTTGAGTTTCAGACTTCATACTCCTCAGAAAAGTCATTCTAATGCAAAAACCTGTTATCCTATCAACTTTCTACAATTGTAATAGCAATATATAAAAAAAGTTCCTATTTCTCAACCTTTGTCCCACCATTAGTTATGACTTTGTTCAGATTTCATGCGCTTAGAAGTTGAGAGATATGTTGATGTTTCATGTCTACACAAGTAGTTACAAGGCTACATTTGATGTACCTTGCTTTTGCATTTTGATCCAAGTACAAAATTTAAGGTAAATCTTTTCATAGGTTAATCGTTTTTTATATTCTGATCTTATTTTCAAGGTGTGTATGCATGTCTGTGTGTCGATGAGAATATGCACATCTGTATGCAAAAGTAGTCACTCACTCACACACATACGCACAAACACACGCCTCCCTTCAAATAGATGGTACTAAAACAGTCAAGTTATAAAACAGATTTCCTCTGAAGTTTTGTACTTGGAGCCAAATGTAAGCGCAAGATACATTGAATTACCCTGAAATAAATGGAATTTGCGGGAACAATACGTGTAGAATGATGTTGAGGATGAGAAGGAGGAGGACAGATGGCAGGAACTGAGCATTTTATGTAATGTTGCAGTGAATGAGAATTGTTAAAAAGAAATCATATATGTACAATTCCTGAAAATAATGAAAATGTCACATGGTGTGTCTTCTTTTCCATCGAAGTATGAGTGCCCATGTCATTATGCAATCTGTGACTTAATAAACAGGTTAAAAACTATAAAAGATTTTTCCTGATGTGTTTTACTTGTAGCCACATGTGAGTGGAAGACTGCAGCAGGATTTGTGCAGGATTTTGAAGAAATCCTTAAATGCTGTAAGAAATTTCAATTCATACACAGTCTCCAGGTTCATAAAATGTTCACTGCAATCTTGGACAGTGCACATATTATCTATACAAAAAAAGGCCTTGTGAGTCCAAAGGAAATTCTTTCATAACTGCATGTGCAGATGCACAGATGTGCAAGCCCATACAGCCCTGCTTTTCACAACCTAGTAGGCTCTATATCTTGTCTGATACCTGCACATCCGCAATTCCATGTCAGCTCATGCATATGGGATCCTGTAATTACTCAAAGACTCCCTACAAGGCACATGTTTTAGATAAGTCATTCAGCTCTATGGCAGTTTAGATGTAGAAGAATGTTATCAGCCGTTCTGAGCCCACTGCTGTTCATACTGGTGATCGACTATATTAACAAACAGGTCGGAGGGGCAGATCAACAAAGTTGCGGTATGCAAATGATGTGGCATTGCAGGCAGACTCTGATCAAAAACTTCAGCAAAAGGTAGGGGAATGGAATGCAAAACTGACGTCACATGTATTGAAAGTGAGTACGGATAAGACAGTTGTAATAGCAGCAAATGGGGAAATCAGATGAAGCTGATAACTGGGATAGAAGGGAAGATAGTGGAACGAGTTAGCTTTAAGTATCTAGGAGGGTTGGTTGAGGAGAAGGGAAGTCTAAATAAGGAGGTCAACGCTAGAATAAGAGGGGCTGCAGCCACCTGGCACAGTGTTTCAGGGGTAATATAATAAGAATGCCAATTGCAAAAGAAAAGTAAGGTATACAAAACAGTGGTGTGAACAGTATTACTGTATGGTACAGAAATCTGGTAAGAAAAGGCAGAGCAGAGGAGGAAGCTAGAGGTGATGGAGATGAAGTGCCTGAGATGGGTGGTAGGATACACACTATGGGACAGATGAAGAAAGGAGGACATCAAAGCAGAAGCCAAAGTAGCTTCAATTGCAGAGCAGGACAGAGAAAACCGATTATGGCGGTTTAAGAACATGTTCAAAAAAGGAGAACACTATCCGTTCAAAAAACTTCAGGACAAGCAAGAAGGCAAGAGGAAAAAGGGTATCTAGCAAAGGGGTGGCTTGTGTAAGAGAAGACCTGTAACAGTCAGACTTGACTGTCGAAGAAGGTAGGACACTGGTACTGAACCAAGAAAGATGACAAAAGTTGGCACGACATCCTGACCTAATGCAGAAAAGGGGGTTGCTGAAGACGGGCTTGAGTTAAATTACCACTCATTCCTCAGTTAACAAAAAGATTAGCAAGAAACAGGCAAACAACTAGCTGGTAAACGTAACAACTGCTACCATATTTTTCTTTGCTGCTAACAAAAAGATCATCTGCATCTATAATTTATCAAACCAAAATTTGACCACCAGGTTCCGTCAAAATGGAGACCCCACAAGAACTTCTTCAAAATCCACTTTAAACAGTAAATGTTTAGTGATTTTTTTTATAAAATAACAATGAATAAAAAACATGTTTGCTCTACAAACATTAAAAGACTTCCTCAGAACTAATCATTGTTTAAAATCAGTGCATTAATAGGCCAATCACAATCATATGCACAGCTTCATAAAGAAGCAGGCCACCAAGCATTATGAAGGCCTGGTTAACCATAGATAAAATAAGTAACATAGTGGCAATATAACATCATTATACAATAATTATTAAATAAATAAGAAAAGTGTTAGAGATATTAAAAAATGTAAAAAAATTAACTGCATGTGTTTATACAATGTAAACATGTTTAAACATATCAATAGCCTGCCATAATTTTGCTGAATGCAATTTCATAACTGGCAATATGGATATGTGATCAGCAAGACCTGGGGGTGGGGGTGGGGGGCAGTGGCGTCCAACTTCAACTGCCACAACAATTTTTTGTATTCCAAACAAGACTTCCAATAACTCCCTCTAGGATCCCTGGAAACCCTTTCCAGTAGTGCAAAATGAATTTTTCTTTCCAAGTAGGGCATTTTACATAGTCCTCCGGATTCTGCAAGCTTTGCATGGCATGCAGGATTAGTCCAGGAGCTCCAGCAGACAATATGTCTGCCGTGCGATCCAGGAATAACCTGTAGGGGCGTGCATGAGCACTCCTGCACTAGTCCTGCATGGACTCAATCCCTGTATGCAAATTACCCCATTTGCAGGAGAAATCCATGCAAATGAGGTGAATTTGTGATCCAGGAAGCTGGAAATCAGCCGTGCAGGACTAGTGTAATCTGCAGAAATGTACTCTGCCAGTAACGGAGTACATTTCTGCAAATTCCAAAATGGAGCCATGACAGCCCCAAATAAAGGGTGGATATCATTTAAAAGCATGCCACTGGCCAAGTATAAGGCCATTGGCATGGAAAACAGTTGAAAAAAAAATCAACTTTTATTTATTTTTAGCCGAACTCGGCTGTTTAAGTGTAGGGCAGTGGCGCACAAACGGGAACGAGGGGAATATAAAAAAATAAACCTAAAATAATCATTCTAACTAAAATCACTATTCTGCCATTACAGTCAATGGCAGGCAGAAGACAACATGGCCAGTGAATAGTGGTTGCTAAGGGTGGAAGCTCAGAGTGAGACATGTAACTATGCATTAGCAGGCAATCCTATGCAAATGAGGGGAATGATAGTGAATCCCAGATTTCCCCTGCATGCTAGTCAGCTTCCAACAGGTAAGAGCAGGAATAGCTTGGTGCAAGCCCAGGAGTTGGTTGACATCATGGGGGGGGGGGTGTCAAGCATACTGTAAGTGGATTGGAGCCCTGTGGCTCAGGTTTGCTCCTAGTTTAGCACAGCTAGACAAGGGGGTGTGTCCGACGCTGCCTAGCACACTTTACATTGCCTAAGCGGGTGTGCGTGCCGCCCACTGGGTTTTAAAGAAAAAAAAAGTAAATGAGGAAATAGCAGCTTTGTGCACATTTACATTTGAGCACTGTGTTTGTGCAGCACGCCCCCGGGCTTAAACAGGAAGGCAATGGGAAGGAAAAACAGCAGTAGGAAGGTAATTTAGGAGAACTAGCATAGCTGGCAGGTGAAATGTATCAGAATCAGCCAATTACACAGGCAGCAGACCAGCCCAGAATACTACTATAAACTATGCAAACACCTTCTCCTCTGTTTTTTTCCCATACTCTACACCACCGCTGTATACAAGCAAGGAGGTTTTAACAAACAAAACAACAAAATGATAGGGGCTGCAATAGCTATCATACAACAACCTGTGGAAGAGGCTGAGGGTGGTGAGGATGTGAATGCTGTCGACCAACCCACAGTGAGGAGACAGAGAAGAGTGTACAGACCCAGGGTAACCTATCAGGGGCTACATGAGCTGGAGATAGTGGAGAGCTATAGGGTGGACAGGAACCTCCTACAGCAAATTGTTGAGCTGTGCCAGCCACGCCTGACACACAGAACTAACAGAGGGGAACCCATCCCAGTGGATACCAAGGTATGTGTAGGCCTAATAATACTAGCTACAGGTACCTTCCAAAGGCCAACTGGGGATATGATAGGGATCTCACAGGCATCAGCATCCAGGGTACTCCAGCAGTTCCTGGATGCCATATCAGCACATACCAGTGAGCACGTATATTTCCCCAACACCAATGAGGCGTTGGCCAGCAATATGCAACTGTTCCACCAAATAGCAGAATACCCTGAAGTAGTGGGTGCTATAGACTGCACGCACATATGCATCAAAGCACCACCCGGTGAGCAGGGTAGGGTCTACATCAACTACAAGGGCTTCCCCTCCATCAACTGCCAGGTCGTGTGCGATGCCCAGGGCATCATAATGAATGTGTGTGCTGGCTGCCCTGGAAGCTTTCACAATTCCCATATCTGGCATCTGACCCAGCTGCATCACAGATTTGCAAGTGGAAACATCCCTTATGGTCACCTAGTGGGGGATGCTGGATACGCACTAGAGCCGTGGCTGATGACACCCATCAGAAATGCACACACATCCGAACAAGAACTCCATAATGAGGCACACGCACAGACCAGAATTATAAGAGAGTGTGTGTTTGGGATGCTCAAGTCACGGTTCCAGTGCCTGGACACATTCGGTGGAGTCTTGCAGTACTCACCAGCTACAGGTACGCAAATTGTTACCGTATGTGCCATGCTACACAATATGATCCTGCGGAAACAGCTGCAGCAGGGACAGCATGGGGCAGGCCCACACAGCCCCCCACCATTGCCAAGGCCTGCACAGGCACAGAGCAACTCAGAGGAGGAACAACCTGAGCCTGCCCCAGTAGGCAGAAGGAGGCATGCCCAGTATGCCCTAGCCTTGGCAAAGCGGCAACACATAGCACATACACGGACACATGAGGGACCCAGGGAATAACACCTCTCTCTGACTCTCACATACAGTAAAAGGGATGCCAAACATGACACTACCTGTGCTCAACCATGTGTAGGGAGTGTACTATGTGCATCAAACATAGGCAGCCCTGCAGCACCACCCTCAATACTGGGACACCCACAAGGTAAGTCACTCAACCTACCAATTGCCGAATGGAGTAGAATGTGTTGTTACCTGTATATGGTATGGATGTGAGCATGCAAGGGAACTGGGTGGATGAATGGTATGCCAGCAGATAGTACACACCTATAGTGGTACCATGAGATCTGTAACAAATACTGGTGTCACCATAGTAGCCAGTACTGCACAGGGCGACAAAACCCACTGCGGGAAATGTGCTGGGCCACATGTGTGTCCATATGACTCACACATGACAGTCAGGGAGGTTCACATACCCAACAACAGTCTCAGCCAGCAGGACAGGTGTAGACAAACACAAAGGCTGTGCTATGGTCTCTGAATGATGCCTATGGGAAACCCCCCAGGCCTACACAGACAGACGATAGCAGGTCAGGCAGTGGGATGTTAGTTCTGAAGGGTAGGAAGTCAGAAACTAATATGTAGGACAATCAAATCTAAGACCTGTAGTACACTGGTATGCCTCTAGTCAGTATGATAGGTTAGAATACAGAATGAAATGGAGTACCTGACATACCAGTACAGTCATGGCAAATGTGTACAAGTGTCAGGTGTGCCCCCCATCCTACACAGAAATGTAAAATCAGTCAGGTGTGCCCTCCCCAATCCTGTGTAGAAATGTAGCAACAGTCAGGTGTGCCCCCCACAATCCTGTGTAGAAATGTAGTAACAGTCAGTTGTGCCCCCCCAATCCTGTGTAGAAATGTAGAAACAGTCAGGTGTGCCCCCCCCCAATCCTGTGTAGAAATGTAGAAACAGTCAGGTCTGTCCCCTCACAATCCTATGTAGAAACAGTCAGGCATGCCCCTTCCCCAACCCAGCGTAGAAATGTAGTAACAGTCCGGTGTGCCACCTCCCACAATCCTGTGTAGGAATGTAGAAACAGGTGTGCTCCCCCCAACCCTACTTAGAAATGAAGTAACAGTCAGGTGTGCCCCCCAAACCTATACCGAAATGTAGTAACAGTCTGGTGTGCCCCCCCATCCGATGTACACATGTAGTAACAGTCAGGTGTGCCCCCCCACACCCCTATGTAGAAATGTAGTAACATGCATGTGTAGGTATAATACCAGTGGCGCACAGATGCACAGAGGTGGCCAAGATAGCAGGATACGTTGTAGCATCTACACAATATGCAGGTATGTGTGTGTTAGGTTGATGTGTGTTTCATATTGTGTGAGAGTGGTCAGTATGTATGCATGTTGAGGTAAGACCTGGTGGCCACTGCCCACACTACTGCTGATGACAGGGACACATCCTCACAACTGCAGTGCTAAAGACAATACCCACCAGTATAACACAAGCTAGCAGTAAGCCACTGTAAATGTATAGTGGTAATATGTGTCACCATCTGGAAGACTGACATGGCATGGCTGTTGGGCTATATATACAAGCAGCACACAGGGGAAAGTACCCTAGACATACAGTATATATTGTGTCACTGTGAAATGGACAAACCCTTGGAATTGTACATATAGGTATGCGTCACATTTTCTGGTCCTGTAGTAGGGGATACCGGTGTTGTCTGCCCAAACACTCACAGATCACAAAGGAGGTAGGACTGATGTATTGGGAAACAGCTGATGTACCTGCACATGCAAGCATAACTGGAATGCCCAATGCATATTTGTGTGTCAGATGCAAGTAGTGTCCATAGCACACATGCACCCAACTCACACAAACACCACCCACAGGTACATCTCTGGCTGTACCCCTGCTGTGGGGAATGGGTTCAATATGACCCCACCCGTATATGGCAATAGCGAAAGAATGCAGCATGCAGTGCAGGTGTCCCATGTAAGTGTGTCACTAGCTCTAGGTAGCACCCTGCCAGCATCCACACCATCTGATCAAAATTGACAGAAGGTATTGGCATTAACACCTAGCACACCTACCCTGTCACCCCAGGGGAATATACTGTATGGAGGTCTGAGACTGCAGGACTGACAGAATACAATGGCCTGCCACATCTGGCCTGTATCAACACCTAATGGCCTACAGGCCTCTGTCAAGGGCCTATGTCTCACACATACTGACAATGCATGTTATGTCATGGACACCCAAATAACAACACAACACACTCCACATAAGTCATATGCAAGGCCATGTGGACAAACCACAGTAACATGTCCACCATGTCCCACTGCATGAACTGTGGACCAACACCAACACACAGCTGTAATGGGGTGATAACCTTAGGGAAAGTATCAGAGAATGTATGCATAATGTAAGGAATAGGATAGAATAATGGGGGGTGGGGGTGGGAGCGTGGGCAGCATGGAATGTGCAAGGTCTGACACAAAGCTGTGTGCACACACTATCCCTGGCTGTAAACACATAAATGGGTGGCTACATACCTGCCAATACACCACAATAGGGGTAATGTCCTGACTCATGGCCCCTGCCTCTGGGTAACCTGTGTGAATCTGTACAGCTGTGAGGTATTGCCATAGCAATATAAGGCCATACTGTCATGTTGATGGCTATACAAGTATGGGATCCTCTGCCAGCACTGTACTAAGGTGCTGAATTGGATACACAGACCCAGCAGCAAGTGTCTACAGCTCCCCCTCCAGGATGGCATAACCTACCATGAATATGTAGGCATCTGCCCACAATATCACACACAGCTGCAGTCACCCTTGTCCCCCAAGTCATCACTGTAAGCAGGAATGTCCATCTGACAGTACACAAGGGCAGAAAATATCACAGTGTTTAACAGTAAACATCTGAATATCTCTGCTAACAGCAGTACTGTGTAGCTGAAGCAGCACAGACGCAATCACCTACAGTACACACTATCCCCTGCACACTTTGCCCCCATTTTGCCAAATGATCGACAGATACTCTGCAGAAACAGTTTGCTATCTGTAGGTGTATAACACAAAGGTCTGCACTGGAGTACAAACTACCTGGAATCGATCCACATATTCAATACAGAAGGGCATACTGAGCATGCTCACACACTTAAATGAAGCCCGTGTCTGCAAACAACAGTGGACTAGACATATCTGGCAGTTGCATATGTTAGTGCAGACACTCCTCAGTATGCACCACTCATGCTTTGCACACACACTGGATAGGAATACAGACATATATCCAAGGACAACACACTATAATAAGCCAAAAGTAGATGTACATCGATGTGTGGAAGAGAGCGACTGTGACAAGGAGCCATCCATTATGAGGCCTGTCCTACCCAGCACACAGCCAAATGGCTACAACCACATGAGGTTCAGATGTCACTCACGGTAGATATTAGCCACCGGTATCTGTCAGCATTACAGACTATCTGATGCAAGTGCTAGCTGTGCAACATGACTGTACAAGGAAGTAGTCATCTAGCAGCTGTATACACGTACCTGTGGAATATAACCCTGCGTGTGCCCACATGTGGTGTGTCAACCTCTAGATGAATGGGTTATGGCCCATGCACAAACACTGCCCTCCCCATAGCCCTGCTATGACAAGCCTGCTGAGGTCATCCACTTTGAAATACACCTTTGGGAAAGTTGTAGCCCAGTAATCTCTGTGGTGCATCCTATAACTGTGTACTGCTGTAGTGTGATAAACTAGTTAGGTAGGAGTTCTAATCCCACACATGGTAACTGTTTGTGTATGTGTGTAGAGAGCAATGCATTTTAGGCTAGTCACACTCAGTACAATTCAAATGTCTTGTCTTTGCAAGGCTGCTGATGTCATTCACTGTGAAATACACTTTCGAGTAGCCCAGTAATCTACATGGTGCATACTATAACTGAGTACTGCTGTAGTGTGATAAAATAGTTAGGTAGGAGTTCTAATCCCACACATGGCAACTGTGTGTGTGTGTGTGTGTGTGTGTGTGTGTGTGTGTGTGTGTGTGTGTGTGTGTGTGTGTGTGTGTGTGTGTGCGCGTGTGTGTGTGTGCCTGTCTGTGAAGAGAGCAATGTTTTTAGGCTAGTCAAACTCACTACAATTCAAATGCCCTACTTTGGCAAGACTGCTGATGTCATTCGCTGTGAAATACATCATTGGGGAAGGAGTACTCCAGTAATCCCCGTGGTGCATCCTATAATAGCTTCATGCTGTAGTGTGATACAGAACTCTGGTAGGGGTTCTATTCCCACACATGGCAGTTGTGGATGTTTTGTGTGCGTTTCTATGTCTGTATAGGGAGCAATGCATTGTAGGCTAGTCACACTCACTACAATTCAAATGCCCTACTTTAGCAATCCTGATGATGTCATTCACTGTGAAATACACCTTTGGGGAAGGAGTACTCCAGTAATCCCTGTGGTGCATCCTACAACAGCTTCATGCTTTACTGTGATATAGAACTCTGATAGGGGTTCTATTCCCACACATGGCAGTTGTGGATGTTTTGTGTGTGTTTCTATGTGTGTGTAGGGAACAATGCATTTTAGGCTAGTCACACACTACAATTTAAATGCCCTACTTTGGCAATCCTGCTGATGTCATTCACTGTGAATTACACCTTTGGGGAAGGAGTACTCCAGTAATCTCCATGGTGCATCCTATAACTGTGTAGTGCTGTAGTGTAATAAACTAATTAGATAGGAGTTCTAATCCCAGACATGACAGGGGTGTGTGTGTGTGTGTGTGTGTGTGTGTGTGTGTGTGTGTGTGTGTGTGTGTGTTTGTAATTCGTATCCTGTGTGGAGGTGGTTGTAAGTGTGTAACAACTGGACTCAATGTGGAATGGGTTTTGCAAATTTCTTATATGGTGGCCCTAGTATATATCACAATATCCACTGTATAGGGATAACAGATGTGAAATAGCCAAGAGTCTGGGGTGCAAATCCATATCCCTACATGTGACATCAAGGCCAGGCGAACAAAGTGAACAACCTTAGTATTACCCAGAGAATACTCTCCACCCATGTCTCACACACACACACACACACACACACACACACACACACACACACACACACACACACACACACACTTGCCTAGGCAACAGTCGCTATGCTGGTAGTACCCTGCATATTGCCCACTGATAGTAACTATGGTGTGATTGCAGTGGGCTACAGAGGGTATGGCACCCCGTACATCATCCAATAGGCACGTACATGCTGACAGTGCACCTTCCCCATGTTCCCCTCTGGACACCTGCAACATCTGTGGTGCCATCAAATGTGACCCACAAAGGACATACCATGCCTGAAAAACATGCCCTGTATGGATAGATGACGCTGACACCAGGGAATACTGTTATCATGCTACCAATGTAGATGCAGGCTCAACCTGCCGTCCATTAGCAGTTCCCGCCACATGAGGCCAGGACTGGTACATCTGATGATAATCTGTGTACACAACATGGGCCAAATACCCCAGGTACAGTTCCACATGTCACTGTACATGCATGTGGGAGATGTGCAGATCCCAGACACCGTCCATGTCATGGACTAGGGAACACATACATGGCAAGCAATGCACAGCATTGGCCACATGCAATAGTCACCCAGGTGACTGGATGGTGATTACAATACCCACCTGTGTGGGCAAATACAGACACTACACCCCTGTGCCACAATGCAGACCATTGTCATGTGGCCTGATGCCAAGGTATACCCATCACCTAGCCTTGTATAGCATCTAGCACAGTCGAACACTACACACCCATGAAGCAATGCACCCATGCATGTCAGTACTGGCACTCTGTGTCTGTGTGTGTGTTGTATGATGCGTATGACCACATTCACAATCATAGAAAAGCTCACCAGCTTAGATGTAAACCTATATGTCACAAGATGGGTTGCAAACTGGCTCAAGGACAGAACACACAGGGTTAGAGTTGCTGGTGCCATGTCAGACTCTAAGCCAGTCACAAGCGGTGTCCCACAGGGCTCAGTCCTGGGCCCCCTCTCATTCGGCATTTATTTTTCTGAAGTGCAGGCAAACATAGGGGGATTGTGGCTGATGAAATTTGCAGATGACTGCAAACTGGGCACCATAATTGACACTCCATCAGACACAGACATCCTCCAGAAAGGTCTCATAGAAATGGATAACTGGTGCCAGAGCCATGGCCTTAAGCTAAATGCCAAAAAATGTATAGTCATACCATTTGGGAAAAACAAGGTAACCCCTAATTACCACATAGGTGGTAATCCATTAAACACGGAAGAAGTTATCAGGGACCTGGGGACCCAAGTTGACAGTAACCTCTCTTTTGACACTCACATTGCCAAAGTGGTTAGGAAGACCTTCTACATTGCCCACCTGATCATGAAGGATTCACATCCAGATCAGGAGAGGTCATTGTACCCTGTACTCTTCACTTATCAGACCAATGATTGAGTACAACGCCCCATTCGGAATGTACCTTACCCGACACCTGCAGCAGTTGAAAAGACCCCAAAAGCTCCTCACCAAAAGGATAAAGGGGCTCAAACATATGTCATACGATGCCCGACTGAAGAAACTCCAACTCTATTCAGTCATACCGTCTGCTCAGAGGTGATCTGTGCCTGACATACAAGGCCATGTCCAACCCGGAATTAATGGACATGCTCCACCTCAAAAAATCCAAATCCACCAGAGCCACGAGAGCAAGAGACTTAAACCTCAACATGGATATAAATAGGACGTGCTGGAGGGACAGATTCATCACCCAGAGACTCCCTACACTATGGAACAGAATCCCAGTCCATGTGAGGCAGAGCCCCTCACTGACTCTGTTCAAGAGAAATCTTGACGAGTGGATGGGAGATCGGAGGTTTACCCCGGGAATCATCTCTGTATCACTGCTGGACAGAGGCACAGCAAACTAATGGGTATAGTATTCTCATCCTAAGGGGTGGTGAAAGCCACAAATACTCTGGCTAGGCTTATAAATGCCCTAGGGCAGATAGCCTAGTATGAACCTATGAACCTATGAACTACAACCCCCACTGGCATACTGAAGCATGCTGTCTGATGTCTGATACCACCACATACCCTTTGCCCATATAACCTCCGTATGACCCCTGTGGTGCATGTGATACCTGCACAGTAATGTGGATGAATTGTATTCCAGGCCATGCCAAGTGTGTCAATGTGTGTGTGTGTCCCTATGAGAGTGTGGCTGTGCTGACGCTGGCACCTGTTCATGCACGTGTACTACACTTCCCATATAGCTACCACATCACTGTTGCAGATGTCAGTCACCATCACATAAACGTTTTGAGGGCTCCTCAACATGTAACCTTTGTGGTGCATCCAATAGCTGCACAGACATGTGATAGCACTGCATAGTTGTCAGGGGGTTGATACCCTGTACTGGTAGGTGTGTGACACAAACTTGCTTAAGTTTTACTCTCCCACCCCTCCCTGACTTTTCTTTGCCTCTGTCTGCCCCTCTCACTCCCTCTCTGGTGGATGTGGAGACTTACACCTGCTTTGCTTAGGCAGCAGCATGTGTATTTTAAGTGATGCTCATGATCAGCTGACGGCCTCTGCACGAATTGCAGCCCTCCACTAGCTGATTGCATGTGGAACAGCTGTGGTAACATTCCCATAGCCAACTGCATGGAAACACACTCCAATATCTAGGAACATCATGTTGGTGTTGGGCCATTACATTCACTGCGAGCAGGAACTCGATCTGTAAGCTAAAAGCCACTCAGCAGTCCGTAAAACTGGTTTATTAATAAAACTAGAAATAAAAATGAAGAATACATCAACAAAAAATGTCCAAGTACTAAGCGCTTTCACCCAACCTCATGAAGGGCTTCTTCAGAGTACAAATTCTTCAAAATAAAGCCATCCCTTATATACTTTCAAATGAATTGATTAATTAATTGAATAATTAAATAATTGCAGTTAAATGAACATTAAAATTAGTCTAAACCTCAAAACAATGATAAGCAATGACAGAACTGTAAGCAGTAGATAAGACTTTACAACTGTCACTCAAATAAATATTTAGTTAAAAAGTGAATAATAAAAAATGAATAATAAAGAAGTAAATAGCAGTTGTAATAATGAGAATACATTAAACAATTACATAATAAAATATATAACAAAATATATAGTCACTGTCCTAAATCTAAAGTGCTACTCAGTTAGTATTCAATTCAACATTTGTTTTGTGTGTGTGTTATGTTTATAAATAACTATCAGATATGAAAAAGAACAAGTTGAATTATTAAAACCCTATTCTTAAAAAGTAATAAATAGTAAATGTGTTAATAATGTTGTAATGTATATAAATATTGTTAAAATCATGGTCAAATAAAATATGACTTAAGTTTAAGTACACTAGAAATTGAAACATGTTCATTAATGCCTGGCAAGGTGCAGGCATTGAGCCTGAGTTGCCAAAGGCATTCCTTAGCCTCCAGAATAATCTTTTCATCACCTCCTTTATGCACGTTGTGTGGCATTCTGTCAATAATACAAAATAAAAACCTCTTAAAGTTTGGACATCTAACACTATGGTTATATAAAGCACTGGTGTTTTTTTGTTTTTTGATGTCCCTCACATGTTCACCTACACGTGTTCTAAGCTTCCTAATGGTTTTGCCAGCATAAAATGCTTGGCATGTTAAGCAAGTTGCTACATATACAATCATGGTTGAATTACAATTACAATGGCCTGGACATCTAATTGTTTTACCAAAATTTGTTATAACAAAGTATGGGTCATTGTTTATGTATTTACATACCTGGCATGCTCCACATTTACTCATTCTCGACTTTTTAAAAATGTCAATATTAGTGCTAGTTTCAAAGATATCTTTAAGATTCCTTCCTCTACTGTAGGTGATCTTGGGGTATGTACCCAGCACTTCAGTTAATTCTAAATTGTTACTAATAACGCTAATCCAAGTTTCATGAATAATGTTCGCAATTTCAGGAGATGTTTCATTGTAAGGTAGAATAAAGGTGTCATGTCTGGGTAATAGTTTGTTAGTTTCAATTGTATTGCTAATACCAAATTTAATGATAGGTCTATATAACGAATACCTTTTTGTGTTAATCTCTTTCTTAATGTTAAATATGAGATCATAAGGATATCCCCTGTCTAGAAACATGTTGGATAGTTTTTCTATCTCCTGATTAAATACTTCATTGTTGCTAATTATTCTAGACAGCCTGACCATCTGGCCTTTAACTAAATTCTTCTTTTGATAGTAAGGATGACAGCTGTCAAAATGTAGGAAAGAATTTGAAAAGGTATTCTTTCTAAAAATATTAGACTGTATGTCATAATTGTGATGTGAAAAAACAATGTCTAAAAATTCACAATCATTGTCGTAAATATGATTAGTGAATTTT